>NC_084893.1:9463070-9555570 GCF_958979055.1 Alnus glutinosa
GAGAGCGAGCGGATCTTCAATTCTCCCTAAACACTATTTCTAAGCACTATGGAATTCTATACTGAATTCTTACAATTAATAAGCTTAGAGCCTTCTATATATAGGCTTAAAGAAAACCTAATTCTGCTCAAAATCGGACTCTGGTTGTGGAGCGTTCGGATGGAAGATTGCCTCGTTCGGACAGTCTTCTGCGATCGCCTTCCAGATTAGCGCAATTTCTTCCCATATCAGGTTGTAATATCCCAGATTTTAATAATAATAATTAAAAAAAAAAAACTTAATAAGTAAGTTGTAGAAAAAAAAGAAAAAAAAAGAAAAGGAAACAACAACTTGCACGGCAAGTTGTTTTCTCTTTTTATTATTTTCTTATTCTCTTTCTTTTCTGTCATCTTCTTTCTTCTTTTAGTTCTTTTTTCCGCCCAAGACACGAACAGAGAGAGTGAGAGAATAGAGACAGAGAGATGAGACCGAGAGATTGGGAGAGAAGGAGAAACGGAGATAGAGAGAGATTTGTTGAGGGAGAGATGCAGACGGGAGAGAGAGAACCCGAGAGAGATTGAGTGGAAGAGAGACGAAGCGGGAAGAGGCCGTGACCCGTCGACCCAGGTGGCGCGAATTCCGGTGGCCAGAACCGAAATCCGACGGCTTGAAGGCCGAATCCCGGCGAGCCAGTGAGCGCGCAACCCAAAGAGACTCGGAGACCCGAGTGACCGTGACCTGTGCGACTAGCAACCCGCCAGACCCGAGAGCCCTGATGCCCGATCCTCCATGTCTGGCGGCCAGAGTTGAAATCCGGCGAACCCAGTGGTGGTTTCCGACGAACCTGTAACCCCAAACCCATGAGACCCGTGACCCGTGAGTTGAACCCGACGATTCCCAGTGAACCCGTGACTGTGAGACCCGAGAACCCGTTGAGCCCGGTCCTCCATGACGATTTCCGGTGACTTTTCTGGCGGAACCAAAGTCAATTTTCGGTGATTTCTCCAATGGATTTTCTGGGAAAATCCTGAAAGTGAGTAACTTTGTGAATCTAGTGTTATCCTGTGATGATTTAGTTGGATTGACAGCTTGGGTGTTATTGATTTAAATTTATGTTGAAATTTTGTTGTGGGAACTGATTGGGCTCTGTGAGAGTGTAGTGTTGAGGATTGTTTTGGATATGTGTGCAGTGTATCGGTTGACTGAGGGTTATTGTTCCCTGTTCTTGATCAATTGTGATATGGTGATTTTAAATGTGTTTACTGTGCAAGTTGGATTTGTGTATAGCATGATGTTTCCTGTTTTAATGTTGAGATTTGCTTCTTGTGGGTTGAATATGAGTTTTGGCCTTTGAATGATTATGAGATACTTTATTTAGAGTAGTCGAGTGGGTGTATTGAATTGTGGATGATTACTAGTAGTGGTTTTGTTGACATATTTTATTGTAAATGATTATTATGATTTTAGTAGGATTCTGGAATAATTTTGGAGTGAGGGTTTTGGATTGGGTATATTATGGATTTGATGTTGTTTGAGGAATTTGGTGAGTTGGTGGGTAAAATAGTTTTAGCTGATTCTTTGGCTATGGGTGTTGGTTGTGTTTTTGTTAAAATTTCTTAGGATTGAGGATTTGGTCTATTAAAGTAGTGATGCTGATTTATGATTATAAATTATGCTGTAATTGGATAAAGATTTTGTATATAGAATATACATATAGGATAATTTAATTTAAGTCTTAAAACTGAAATATCAAAACGCTCCGCTAAATTCATCTTTGTGTTTTATTTAGGTAAAAGCTCGACCCTGACGTTAAGGGCAAATCCAGGTAAGGGGATACAATACCGAAAAACTCCCAACAAGATTTTATTACAAATCTTTTGAAAAAGTGTAGGAAAATTTTGCAAAGCGTTTGCTTTTGTGATTTTTAATGCCAAGCTTTATTATTCATATGTTATTGTTCAAGAATTTTGTGCATAAATCATAGTTATGATTAAGAGCATTTTTAAAAGTTAAGATTTTGCATATTTACAGATATGATTAAGAGCATTTCAAAGTTATGATTATAGAGCATTCCAAAGTATATGATTTTATTCATGAATACAGTTTTGAAAGAAAAGAGAATCTAAAGTTTAAATTCTGCACATGACTATAGTTATAAAAGCGGCACTTACAGTTTTAAAGTAAAGTTTACAGTATTGCAGAGCCTACATACCGAAAGACGGTGTGTGCTACCAGCCAGGGTTGGCCTTCACCTAGGGAAGATCCCCAACCGGGATGACTCTCCTCTGTGACGACAGACTGAGTCCATAGGTCCTTGGGACAAAAGCCAACGTGCTCCGCTCACGGGTAACAGCGGTGTAGCGTCTGTAAAGGGTTAAACCACAGAGAAAGGATTAAAGAGAAAACAGATAAAAAGAATTTATTGGATCATTAATAATTTCATATGCCATTATTCATATTCCTCATTCACTTGTTCATAAATTCTGTTAATTGTTCATATGATTATGCCTCCTGCCTTAAAACAATACATTTCATTTCACGAATCATGCTTTAACACATGCTTTCTTATAAAACATAAACAGTCTAGCATATCATTTCTTAAACAATATGCAAAACTTTAATCTCCAACTTATACTCACACTAAAATCACATATCATATTCATACTTTTAAATATCATTATAATTTCAATATATTCAAAAATACTCAAATCATTCAAAATAAATTAAAATCAACATACAATTGCTTCAGGTTGTAAAACAATATACAGTATGCAATTCATCATATGCGTAATTAATTCTTATCAGTGAATAGAATAAATCTGTCATTATGCATGACAAAAGATTATGGCATAAAGGTTTATAACATGTTTTATTTCCCTGGTGTTGTATTTTCCTTACTGAGTTGTCGAACTCACCCCTTTTTCCCCCAACCCTTTCAGATGACCCAGTGAGACGATGTCATTTCTTGTTATTGGTGTAAACCTCGCTAAGAGCAATAGATCATTGTGGACCGACTAGATGTTTACTTTGTATAGTAAGTTTCTTTAGAGTTCAAGGCGTTGTAAAGAATTATTAATAGACAGAATTTATTAAATATTAAAGTTAAAATATAGATGTTGTAAATGCACGCTTCCATTTAAATGTTTTTAGCACACAAGTTCGCGTTTCCCCTTATATCCCAAAATGGGGGCGTGACACAGGTCCACGTTCGGACGTCTTGGCCGAGCGTCCGGATGGTCTTCGCTGTAACTCATTTCCGCGCTTGTAAAGAAAACCTGGAATATTCTAAAATGCTGGACAGTGTCCGGACGTGTTGCCACGTCGTCCGGACGTCTTGCAGAAACTTCCCAAATAGTGTCAACTAAAATCCAACTCAGTGTAGAAATTGGAGAAGCTTGACCTATCGTCCGGATGGTGTTGCCCTAACGTCCGGACGTCTTCAACGCTGAAGCTTCTAGACACTGCGGGGCCTCCGGACTCTTTTAAAGGCACGTCATGACGGTTGCACAGGAACCGGCTTCAATTGACTTGGAAAATGCAAGGGATCTTCATGGACAACTTGTAGAAACTTGTGACATGGCTCGAATTAAACACTTGTCCATATTACTTGAAGATTCTGAATAGGATTGATAATCCTATTTAAATAGCAACCTTATATAAATTTTTTTTGTCATCCAGAATGTAGCTAACGTAAAATACTAACAAACTCCTCCTTTAGCCATTCTGGGACAAAAAACACTTGATCGGTTTGGAAATATATTCCTGGTCCAAAAAGAAACAAAAAATACTCCCCCTTTTTGTCACAAAAGGACAAAGGGTAAACAGAGTATTAGAGAAAAACCATAACCAAAATCAAAAAATAAGAGAAAAGAATAAGGTTAGGTCTTCAACAAGAGATCAGCACACACATGTATCTAAACCTGAGAAAACAGTCAGATAGCTCGTCAAAAATACGCAAACATATAAAGAAAAGTCAAGCAATCAATGAGCATAAATTTCCCTGCAGATAGAAATTTTTCAATAGTCAACTTAACTCATGCAATGCGCGTGTGTGTGAAGACTTTCTCTATAAGGTATGATTTTCGCTGATATGATTTAAAGCAATTGAATTTTCAAAATAAGAGAGAAATTCACAGTTAGATCAGTCAAAAGTCAAACTTTATCTTACTAGGGCCCAGTCACCCTCATCTGATACTTTCCCCCTAAGAAGCAGCACTAATTTTATTTTACTTGCACCATGAAGGACAAGATAAAAATTTTACTTGCACCATTAAAGACAAGATATACGGCTATAACATCACAGAAGCAGTGAGTTTATTTATGTAACAATAAGCTCAGAAATATAATTCCTTTTTTCTTTTTGGTGCTGCAACTTAGAGAGGAAGCCATAATTTTTAGGGCTAGGTTCAACTAGCGAGTTGGTCAATTTGACAGTCTTAGCACATAAAAAATCTCTCTAAAAGAATTTCCAAAAGCAGAAAATCAGAGAAAAAAAAAAGTTCCTTAGGAGAGCCTTGGATAGTGCACATTTTCATCGCATGAGGAAAGCAACTATCTAGTAAAGATGCAGTAGAAAAACTCAGCTCATATCCGACTTAGAAACTTAAGCATATGAATGTATATTCTATCAAAGCACAGAGAGTTGAAACCTTTAGAAGAAACCTTGCATCAAATCCCCCCCTCCCCCCCCCTTTTTTTTTTGAAAATAAAGGCAGAAAAATAACAAAAACATGCTTAAAAAGAAAAGAGCATATGTATAAACAAAGCATGTAGGTAAGAGCAAACCTGACCTCAGGGAAAGAGGTTTGACTATACCAAGACAGAAAAAGCAGTGATATGCTTTCTCTGTCATCCCTAGAATGTACCTGCAGAAATATCTCAAGACAAACAAGAGAGACTATAAGGATAGAAAAGATGGTTCCACAACAATATGCAAAGCATTCATGAGAAAGATTATATAAAGATGCAATGCAAACAGACCTAACATGCACTAGGATTTAGGAACCAAAATCCTAAGCATGGGAGACCTCACCTACTAGGTGAGTCCACTCCCCCTCAAGGGGTGAATGGTCTCTTGTCCTGTCCTCCCTTCTTTAACTGCAGTGCTAGATATCTGACCAGATCTTGCATAAAAGAACTGATAAAAGATATTCCTTTATAGAAGGTTTCCCTTTCTGCAGTGTTCTGTTTCTCCATATAAAGCTTCTTAGGGACCCAAGTATTTTTTGCTGGAGTAGGCTTTTTTCTAGGCGGAGATCCATAATGCCTGGGTGGCTTTTTTTGAGGTGGAGGGCCCCTTTGAGGATAATGCTGTTGTTGCCGAAAAGCATGATGAGGCTTGGAAGGTTTAGAGCTAGACTTACCTGTCTTTTGCTCTGTTTTCCTGATCCGAGGCTGCTGATGTCGGATCTGAGGACAGTGTGGCCTGATGTGTCCAGAGACACCACAATGATAACAGGTAGGCTGACTTCATTTGCTGAAATGCTTCAGGAAAGACTCTGCAAATTTAAGATTAGCATTTTCACAAATAACAAAGTCCTTACCTCTTTGAGATATATGTCTCCTATGGGGCGGGACATATTTATCTGAAGAGGTTTTCTCAATAAAGCTCTTTTTGGAATCCTCTTGCTTCTTCCAAGGTCTATGAGATTTTAACAGATAATACTTTGGTCTAATATGACCAACCTTCCCACAATGATGATAAATAGGAACAAACATACATTGTGTTCCCAAATCCTTGGAATTAGGCTTTACACAGTTATTTAAGCAATAATTTTTAGAAGAAGCTGCATCTATTATCATAGGCTTAATATTAACATAATCTAATTCAGAATCAGAAGCATGTGAAGTAGAAGTACTTAAATCATTAACAATTAAATCAGGCTTGTTAGAAATATCTGTATGAATACAAAGCATGTTTTCAAATTATTACTAGAGAATTTTTCCAAGAGATCCTCTGATTCTTTTAATTTATTCTCTAGTGCATCAACAATATCAAAAAGCATGGTATTCTCAGATGTCAAAGAGTCAATCAAGGCATGAGATTCAGATAACTGTAAAATCAAAGACTTTTTTTCTTGCTTAATCTTCTTGAGTTCTCTATTGGATTTCTTAAAGACTTTACCTATCAAAAGGGTATCTTTAGAGAAATCATAAAAATCATCTTCAGAGAACTCAGGAAGATTTATGTTAGAAGAAGTCATGGATCACACTTAGGAAAAAATCCAAACACAAGTGTACCTGCTCTGATACCAATTGAAAATAAATATTGACTTCTAAATAACCAAGTATGTGTTCGTATGGAACAAAATATCTTAAATGCGGAAAATAAAAGAGACAAGATATTTGTTGACGAAGTGGAAACTCTGTGAAGAGAAAAACCATTCCGGGGCAGCCAAACCCAGGAATTCCACTATTCAAAGACAAAGCAAGTTACAAAGCACTCGTACTCACAAAACCCATTGCAGTAGTCATACCTTTAACTATAACACGAAGCCGATCGTGAACGCTTCCCAACCAGGTCTCCTACTTGAAGGGGTCTTTGATGGATTCCTTTACCTTAGGGCCGACCCCTAAGATAGACTTCACACGAACTGTTGAGCATACACCGGCAACGGCTTGAGAGCTAGCGGATCTTCAATTCTCCCTAAACTCCATCCTTAAGCACTATGGAATTCTATATTGAATTCTTACAATTAACAAGCCTAGAGCCCTCTATATATGGGCTTAAAGAAAACCTAATTCTGCTAAAAAATTAGACTCTGGCTGTGGAGCGTCCAGACAGAAGATTGCCTCGTCCAGACGGTCTTTTGCGATCGCCTTCCAGATTTGCGCAATTTGTTCCCATATCAGGTCCACGTTCGGACGGTCTTCGCTATAACTCCTTTCTGCGCTTGTAAAGGAAACTTGGAATATTCTAGAATGTTGGAGAGCGTCCGGACGGTGTTGCCTTGACGTCCGGACATCTTCAATGCTAAAGCTTCTAGACACTGTAGGACGTCTGGATGCCTTCAAAGGCACGTTAGGACGGTTGCACAGGAACCGACTTCAATTGACTTGGAAAATGTCAGGGATCTTCATGGACAACTTCTAGAAACTTGTGACATGGCTCGAATTAAACACTTGTCCATGTTACTTAAAGATTCTGAATAAGACCGATAATCCTATTTAAATAGCAACTTTACATAAAGTACTTTTGTCATCCAGAATGTAGCCAACATAAAATACTAACAACAATAAATTCAGTTTTACTTTGAATTTTCATTTATTGTATCGAAAATAATTATTCTTTTCGAAATACTCGTTTCTGCATTTATTAAAGCTCCGAGTTTAAAATTATTTTTCTGGTAATTTATTTAATTCAGCATATTAGCTAGGTTATCTAGCACACCTTATGACTCTTTGCGGCTTTGTCTAAGAAAATTGACGAACCTAAACCTAGGGGTTTGGGGACGTTACAGTTTTGGTATCAAAGCAAAGGTTATAAGCTTCTATAGACTCGTAGAAGCTAGATCATCAGGTTAGACTTAGTGGGGTAATGAGAAATCACATTCCGGCCTAGTAGAGTCAGTCTTTTACTTAAGTTAGATTGTTAGGGAAGTATTCCCTTGCTTAGTTTTGATGCAGGTGGTTCCAATTTAGATGGCACGTATCACACGCAACAAGGCCGACACAGATGTGGTGCAGAATATTGCCAACAATGAAGTTGGAACTGTGAGGAACCAAGCTCCAAACCTGGAGGCTTTGATAGCATTAACAACACAAACGGTACACATGTGGGAGAACGTCATCAACAAAGTATCAGCGATTGAAATGATGCTGAAGACTAACACGAAGTACCTTAGCCTCAGGGAGAGAGATCTGCACCTGGAATGATGAACAAAGAGGGGGAGAGAAGCATCTCAACAAGAAGCCAAATAATCAGAGCAATAACTAGAGCTTGGTGTTCCAATGTTAACCAGAAGCCTTAAGAGATGAATGTCATCCAGTGAGCCAAAGATGCGGAAGGATACACCGTGGGAAATGTTTGCACAGATAAGCGGTTACTATAGATGTGAAAGACTGGGCCACTGATTTTAGCAAGTGCTTTCGGGAAATGAAGTGATAGCCATCATGTCACCGGTTTTTCATTGCACATCCTAAGAACTGAATCGACGCCATCAAATCAGCCACCAATCTGAGATTCGAGGCGCTAGTCGGTATCATTACTCATGAAAAGGTGGCGGTTGTTAGAGACGAGACCCTAGAATTTGAAATTCTAAGAATGGCAGGAATACTGACAAATCTGACCATTTGTCTAGGTGATTGTAGGGTAACTCGATTATAATTGTTAAGTTATGATTTACCAGGTTAAGCACTCTCCCGAAAATAACTCAGACGAATTATTATCTGTCTAGCTTATTGAGACACTCCTCGATAACCATCATGATCTACAAATAGAAAAATTCGAAATTCAAAAAGCAAAGGTTTCATTAAAGAGCAATTTTCATTATAGAAATTCAAAAATCACTATTAAGGCTCGAGAACAGCCCAGTACGCATATTTTTTGACTCGGATTCAGATAAGTCCAAGTTCCAAGAAGATGATGGTAATTAATTCTCTTACATGCAAAGTTCAAATAACAGAATTGGGGGGTAACTATTGGGGAAATTATAATTCCCAAAGCCCAAGTAGGGCTGGCAAAACGGGTCACCCGACACGACCCGTTAAGACCTGCGACCCGTTTAGCCTAGACCCAAACACGACACGAACACGATTATTTCACGGGTCACCCGACACGACCCGCAAACTCGTTTAACCTAATGGGTCGAATCGGGTCGACATGACCCGTTTGACCCGTTTAGCTTAAAAGTTTTTATTTTATTTTTAATTTATTTTATTATTATTTTGGGGGGTTTTTTAAGTGAAAGTCTAGCCAGTTGCACAAAAAGCTTCCCTCAACCCCTTCTGGCATGCAACAATAAGGTCTGTATCTTTTGTATAATTTTCTGCAACTTTTGATAAGAACTGGCTGTTGTAGAAAGAAAAAAAACACATAAAGCATCCATTCTGTAACTTCTGTTGACGAGTAAATCTAGAGAAGTGATTTCTAACTTATTGTAAGACAATGTAGGCACACCACTCCACCAACCCCTTGCACAAAAAATAAGTCAAATTTACAAAGTAACTGGCACAAAGTCCAAGGAAATTTATCCTAGACTCTAAGCACCAAAATTAATACTCTCCTGTAACCAGTGAGACATGACAAAAATGTTGTTAAAAGACCATTCATTATGCGATTCATTATCTTTTGTGCAAAAAGAAAATATCAATTATGAAAGACTAGATAACAAAAGTTGTTTGATACCCATCGTGAAATTAGTGATCTTTGTGGGCAGAGTTCCAACGTCAAACTTGGTATCAACATCAAAGATTGGAATCCAGGTTGAACCTTTAACCCACGCCTTCAAAACAATGAAAAGCTATGATATTCAAGAATCATGACAATGAAAATAACTATGGAGACATTATGCTATGTAAAAAATACTCCAAAAAAACACAAGATAAAAATAGAAAATAGTACCCAAAAAAAGGTACAGTTTAGCAACTAGAACTAGTTAAATGAGTCTATAAGAACTAATCAGTTTAATGTAATAATCGGATATGATGCTCAGAACCTATGATATTTACCACTATAGCAATCAATCACCAAAATCACCCTAATAACCTATAAAACAAGACATCAAGAGTCGAGTGATAAATCGCATTCACATTGAACTAATAAGAAGTGAGCCAAAACAAAGCAAAACTTAAACTTGATTCCTAGAAGATCTGAATTTTAAAAGTAAAAATAATATCCAAAAGAATCAAAACATTGAAATAAAAGATGTCCACCTTTTTGCGTCCAGTAGAGGGACAAACATCAAGTAGGATTTTGTTAGATAGCTGAAATTGCTACCCAGCTTCTCTTGGCGTAAGAACTTTAACCTTTTCTTCCCTGACCTATAGAAAACAGTCAAAGCATTATATCAAATTCCTAAGCCTCACAACTTGAATTCATTTAGGAAGTTCAATCACAATCATTTAGGAGATAATCCAAATTTTCTCATTTTCTTTCACATACTAATCTTCATGTCCATTGGAATCTTTTAAAACAATATAATACAGACAGTAGAACCTGCACTCAGTTGATGGGGATTTCAATTATAAGCAGACACATTAAAATCAATTTTAGACAGGTCAGTGCTACTTATTAAAACCATAATTTGCTTGAAGCAAGATATTGCAATCCTTCACAACCAAAGTGCAACAGAGATTAGATTTAGCTAGCAAAACAACATCAGTTATTAGTTTCCTTACTAACCATCTACTCCATGCCCAAAAGAAAGATAAAAATGCTGTTATTTTGGGTACAAAATACCAGAGCTTCCCATCTCTTCCTGGCAGCTGCCATATCTCTCATTTGCTTCAATTCATAATCTTCACCGTCAGCTTGCATTCGAGTAGTACTGCAATGTTGAATAAGGAACAAAGATAACCCAGATTAGAAACAAAGAGCTACAAGTCAATCCAAGAAGCTCCATTGGTTTCTGTGCAAACTTAGGAAAAGAAAGCCAAATATTGTACCAAAACAAGGAGCTATAAGACAATCACAGAAGCACACGGTTAAGTTGATAATTTCTTCTCAAAGAAACCAAAAACAACCAAAAGGAAAATAATTAACAAGACACAAAATTTGGCTTTCTTTTCCCTTCCTTCATCTTTTTAGCAACCAAACATTGCCAGAAACAAAAAACCCACAAAAAATAAGTGAAGCCCATTAATCAGAACTAGTAATGAATTTTAGCAATTCATCTCTAAGCTCCTACTCCTAATCTCCTAGTAGACTAGCACCAAATCACTTAATATGTTTAATTGTCTAATCAAATAACAAAAAAAAAAAAAAAAACACTACATCATTATTACAAATTTACAAATACAAAAAACTGCATCATTATTGTCCACTCTTGAGTCTTGATTTCTTGAATGACCTACATATGCCCATTGTCCATTAGATTGGGTCCAATGCAGGTTAGTTTGACATGCCCATCTTTGTCATTCAGCTCCAATACCTAAAGGAAAAAAAAAATAGAATAATTACATTAGGAGGTGAAAAAGTTTTAAATGTCAACTAACATCATTTACTTTCTACAATTCAATATCGATCTAATAGATTGTACCATTCTGCCTCACATGCTAAAACACAAACAATAACATAAGAACAAAAGAAAGAATAGGAGATCTCACAGGAACTGCTACTATCTAATGTCAAAACATCATCTTCTTCGTTATCCACCTTCATTGAAGTTTGTTCTATATCAAAAGATAAAAGAAATTAATTTCATTAAAATAAGATGAAAAAATACAAGTAAATGAAGAAATTAAAAATGCAAATAACTTATATTACCTTGCTCTCCATATAACCAATCTCTAGTGCAAACCAATGCCTCAACAATATCAGGCTTGAGTGAACTCCTATACTGATCAATCACACGTCCACCAATACTAAAAGTGGATTCTAAAGCAACAGTAGAAATAGGAATACTCAAAACATCACGAGCCATGGCAGCTACTTCAGGATAACGAAATTCATCTCCTTTCCAAAATGAAAGGATGTCAAATGTCGTGTTCTTCTCCAAATGCTTGGGTTCATCCAAATAAAGTTCCAATTGAGTCTTTTGTGCATCAGGATCGACTCCATCAAATGCTAGAAAATCCTACATAAAAAGAGATAAAATAAACATAAAATTAGACTAATTAGTAAGTGATTATGAATATATATATATATATATATATATATATATATATATATATATATATATATATATATATATATATATATTAAGTTACTACTTACTAATAAGCTAAGAATTTAAGAAACTTGTGATATTATTTACCTTTTCCCAATCTGAACCTTCTTGGGGCTGAACAACCGTGGAGCTTGAAGTTGTAGGAGCACTATACTTCATAAAAAGTTTGGTTAGCATTTTTGTTACATTCTCATACTCTTGAGAACTAGCTCCATAAATCTTCGTATAGTAATACTTTACAAGGCGCAGCTTGTAACGAGGATCTAAGACAACTGCAATGGCCAACACTAAACTGAATTCTGACCAATATTTCTCAAATTTGGAGATCAATTTACTTGCCATTAATCTTTTATATCCATCTTCACTCACAAGCTCTTGCTTCAAATTCACATAAATCAATGCTACCACGGGAAAGTATAGATTGGCTGTGGGATATTTGGTACCAGAAAAAGCACATGTAGCATGATAAAAGCATCCCAAGAAACTACTTATATCAATCACCTTTTCCCACTCAAGTGCATTAGGACAAAACGTATAGTTTTTATCAGTCATCTCCAAATAAGCAAAAGCACGCCTATAATGAATTGCACTCTCAAGCATAAGATATGTCGAATTCCATCTAGTTGGCACATCTTGTTTTAATCCCTTGTTACTATCCAATGACATTTGATTGACAGCTTGAAGAAAACTTTGTTTTCTCATTTGTGATCCTATAAAATATTTGACACTATCTCGAATCTTTTGGATAGTATCAGTGATCTCTTTCAATCCATCTTGCACAATCAAATTAAGAATATGGGCACAATAACGCATATGAAACAAATCACCGTCACAAGGAAGGGCTTTCTTCATGTTTAATTTTGGTTTGAGATTCACAACACACAAATCATTCGTAGAAGCATTATCTAAGGTTATAGAGAAAACCTTTTTATCAATCTCCCATTCTTCTAGCAAACAACATATATTTTTAGCCAAAGATGCACCATTATGTGGTGGGGGCATGAATGAAAAGCTTAACACCCTTTTAGATAATGCCAAATTCTTGTCAATGAAATGAGCAGTGAGGCAAATATACCCATCAGTTTTCAAAGAAGTCCACAAATCTGATGTCAAACTAATCCTCCTAGAACAAACATTTAACAAAGACTGAACCTTTTGTTTCTCTAACATATGCATCTTAATCAAATCAGCCTTAGCAGTATTTCTACTAATTGATGGTACATCACTACGCAAGTATCTATGCACTTCTCTTACACCATCATATTCAACATATGAAAAAGGCAAGTCATGCTTAATAATTGTACCAACCAGCAATTCTCTATATCTTTTTGGACAAAATTTTGAGGCACTTATTGACAAAGTTCCTTGATCTCTAGATTGGAGCATTTGCTGAATATCTTGATCAGTTTTCCCATCACAAACTTTCATATGCTTCTGTAGATTTCCAATTCCATGTGAACTATTAGCTATATACTTGTGATCACAAAACTTGCATTTTGCCCATATCCTTTTGTCATTAGGATCCGTAGAAGGGAGTTCATCAAAATGGGTCCAAACTGTTGAGGTCTTCCTACGCTTCTTCTGGACCTTTTTTGTCGTCATCAAATTCGTATCAACAGAAGGATCCTCCATATCTATCTCAACCACATCGTCATCGAATACAACCGAATCTTTGTTAACCACTTACACACATAATCGTTAGTAAGTTAGAATGAAGAAAAAAAAAATATGATGAGTTTCAATTTTCTTTACTACTCAACTAAAAACCTAGAAAAGAGAGAGAGAGAGAGAGAGAAAGTAGGTAAGACTTCTACATCAAAGTATGTGCTATAATGTCCAAACTAAGTTGTTAAGCATCTAATTAATTTTAGATTACAAGTTCTAAAGCATATCAAACACCCCCCCCCCCCCCCCCCCCCCCCCCCCCAAAAAAAAAAAGAAAAAAAGAAAAAAAAGAGAGATTATTTTAAAAGAAATTGTTGCAATTAAAGAGTTTAAGCAATTAAGTTCCATCCTATAAAATGGACTTTAAACATTTATAATATGTGAATATATGATTTGGTTGACCAAACTATAAGATGACTAATAATAACTAATAACTAATAAGGCTACTAGTATTGGGTTTATCCCTCTCTCTCTGCCTTTTCTTTTTGGGTGGAATCTTTTTGTAATTTCCAAGGTGAATAAAAAATGTTAATGTCTATTTATGTTTATGTATCAAGTATATATAGGTTTTACGGTAATAAGAATTTTCAACAACTTTCATCTTTTAAGTGAGGAAAGAAAAGTACAATCATAATGACTAAGTTAAAAAAAAAGGCTCACTTATGTCAACTTCTTTATTGTGATATTCACTTTCTCGAAAAGGTTCACTTTTTATCATGCTCTTTTGAGCTGAACACTTACATAGACAGTAAACCAAATACATCATCAATTCCAGAAGGTTGTCAATGGCTGCTGGTTAAGGTTAGGTTTGTGAGTCATTAGGTATGACCATAATGCATCAACTTCAATCAAAGTATCAAACAAGTAGACCAAAGACATTGTGGACTACTGGACTGTAAAGTGTAAACAGTAGACAACAACAAAAAGGAGAACAATACAATACAATGGATAATATCACGCAAATCATACACATTGTGGACTGTAAACAGCAATAACAAAGAGGACAACAATACAATGAACAAAATGCTACTTCCCATTAATTTGCACATCCCAATCTTCATAAAATGGGTTTCATCTAAGCAATTTCTTTCTTTTCTTTTTCTTCTTTGTTTATGCATTTACAAACACATTAAAGTATACTAGAAGGTAGTGTTAACTTTCCATTTGTTCACAAAAAATATCTTCACAAAAAAATTCTGAACAGATTTTGAACAAGCAGGCAAGCATCACAGATTATCGGATTATGATTTTATACGCACAATAATGAGGCTATAAAAAATTAAAAATGGAAATCAACTAACAGACCGCCAGACCCGGTGGTACTGGATGCGACATCGACCGGAGAGAGCGGCAGAGAGACGGGGAGAGCATACTGCAGAGACTTGAGAGAGAGAGCATCGAGCGCGGCGACTCGGCGAGGCTGAAGGAGAAGAGAAGGGTGGCGGCGCGCGGCTCGGCGAGGCTGAAGGAGAAGAGAGGGCGGCGCGCAGTGAGCTGAAGGAAAAATCCAAAAAGAAAAAAGCTAGGGTTTTCTTTCACTTTTCTCACTTTTCCGGTTTTGTTTGTTTTTTCACTGTTTTGAATTTTGATTCTTTGAGTTTTCAACTTTTCAGTTTTCACTATGTTTATTGTTTTCACTTTTCAGATAATTCCCTATTTCCTGGTTTTCCTCCCCCCAATTTCCCATTCGGGCTATTCTCCCTTTTTTTCTTTTCTTTTTTCCTTAAAATAATAATAAAAAAGAGCTAATCGTGTATGGCGGGTGACCCGCGACCCGACCCGCAAGACCAATATAAATGGGTCCTAAACGGGTCGACCCGTTTATGACCCAAACCCGTTTAAGGTAGACCCAAACCCGCTAATTTCGTGTCGTGTTCGTGTCGGGTTGTCGGGTCTTGTCAAAATTGCCAGCCCTAAGCCCAAGTGAGCCAAAGACCGAACTCTAGGCCCAGTCGGTTTGACTGATTCGAGAAGTCCCGGTCGGTCACGAAACTGTAGCCGAGATTTGTGGAAATCATGGATTCTGAAAGGTCGGGGATCAGTATAGTGTTATCTCCCTAATAAGGTAACTCTCTCAGAAAATCCGGATCCCCGAGTAATCAGCACTCTATCTTGGGGGAGATCATGGATCCCGCTAGATCCGGAGATAAGACTACTGATCTTAAGCGATTCGGTGAGGAAATTGCAGGTAATTAATTCCTTGGAGGGATTATGGATCTCGGGAAATCCGGGATCCCCTAAACGACATAAATGCATTTGTGGTCCTATAAATAGGCGGCTATTCCCAGGTATAAAGGGGGACTGAATTTTTATTATTTGTACATGCTCTCAATACTCCCCGGTTGTCTATTTACTGACTTAGGCATCAGAGTGAGACTTCGTCGACACACCTGACAAGTCTTATTGTTTTGCAGGTTACAAAGGAAGCGAATCACAAGTCGACATGTTACCAAACCGGAAAACTGTACCAACAGATGAAAAATAAAACAAGAATAAGAGACAAATTGACATTATGGTATGGATGATGGTTTCCCAATTTATTGATTGAGCATACTCTCACGGCTAGCAGGACTCGTCCCTCATGACAACGCGAAAAGTCATTAAGGGGTCAAAAGTCCCTCAGCATACGAAATGAAAAGGGGTTATAATTCCTCAGCACATGAAGTGAAAAATGAAATTAAAGTTCCTCAATACATGAAACAAAAAGGCATGAAAGGGGTTAAAGTCAATCATTACACGAAATGAAAGACATGAAAAATGAATGACAATTGGAATGCAACGGATACACGAAAGCATGCATTGCGTAGTCTTATGATGATGTAACATGTTATATTTTATGAAGGATTCCATGAAAGATGTGTCAACATGTATATGTTTGTAGATGGGACATGGAACATATGTATACCGTCACAGGTAGTTGGATATGATGAGTTACTGATTTCTTGCTTAGATATGCTCATATGCTTGTGTTTCGCCTGAGGTAGTGGAATGCACGTAGTTGTGTGTATTTGAATTATATGATATACAAATATGATATGACTTAGATAAGTTTGTATGTGTGGACTCATGTATCCGCATGTGCGAATGTGGTGACCCCACAGTCGCGTTGATGATGTCATTGATGCAAGTATTGAGGGTGTTGATAAGGATCTTATAGGATGATACTTAGGCTACCATGATTGAGGCCATTGGATGTCAGATGCATTTTGTGTTAGACTAATACTTTAGTCTACCCTTTTTGTTTATCATTTTGTTATATTCGGTGTCACTTTGTGACACTTTTGTATAGCCATTATTTTATTATGTAAAAGTTATATTGTAAAGGTTTAAAAGTTTAAAAAATGTAGATGTAATTGTTGCTATGTGTGTTATGTGATGTATAATGTATAGATGTTTTCGTTGCATGTTAGTAATTTTTAGGAAAAATTACAATTTAGCCCCCCAAACTGCTAGCCATTTTGCAAATAGCCCAACGAATTGCTAACACTTGGACTTTAGCCCTCCAAACTACCAAATTTTTTTTAACAATGTCCATTTTGTCAAAATATGCCTATAATACCCCTGCCACATGTTATTTTTTTTATTAAAAATTAAAAAAACTAAAAAAAAAATTTTTAAAAGTAATAATTTTTTTTTTAAAAAAAGAAAGGGGTGGCCTGTTGGCGACCCCCTTCACCAAGGCAGGTTTCTGTCATTTTCTTTTCTTTTTCTAAAAAAAATAAAGATTTTTTTTTTTTTTTTTTTAATTTTTTTTTTCGTTTTATAATTGAAAAATGACACATGATAGTGGTATTATAGGCATATTTCGACAAAATTGGTTTTTTTAAAACTTTTTGATAGTTGGGGGGCCAGAGTCCAAGCATTGGCAGTTCGTGGGGCTACTTGCAAAACGGCTAGAAGTTTGGGGGATAAATTGTAATTTTTCATAATTTTTATTATAATATTATGTTCATATTCATGTTATGAGGCAAGAGATATGTATGATACATGTTATTGTGATGGCTTGGCTCATATTACTACTGTATGAATTTGGAGTTGCCACATTTTTGAACTGAACTTACGTCATGTGCACTGTGCGTGATATTTTCCCCTAATTACCTTGAAATGCCCATGGGGTAAAGTGTATTTTCCTATAATCTTTGGAGGTACAAACGTCAAAGTGGTGATACTTTTGGTGGATAAAATCTATTTTCTCTTAAAAAAAAAATTTGAAAGTAATGAAAAAAAGAAAAAGAAGGTTGAAGGAGGCAGAGATGTTTTTGGGGGTGGCCCGTGCCACCCCTTAACCTTGGTAGTTCTAGGGGTGGCTTTGGCCACCTTTAACCTTTAAAGGGAGGCCCAACTACTCCTTAAGAGTTTTCAACGATGGCTCGGGCCACCCCTATGAATTTTTTGGGTGGCTCCCTTGAAATTTTGGTGGTGGTTTGGGCTACCCCCATAAACATGTTCGAGGTGGCCATAACTCCACACCCTAGGTGAGGAGGTGGTCTAGCCACCCCAAGGTGGTGGGGATGCTTCATTTTTTTTTAAAGTTCTTGCTTTCTTTTTTGAAAAAAATACGCGTTACCTTTCGAAGTATCACTACTTTGGAATTTGTACCTCCAAAGTTTAGGAGAAGATACACTTTACCCTCGAGGGCGTTTTGGGGTGATTAACTTAAAAAATGTCATGTGATGTAAGTTCAATCGAAAAAGACGTAAAAAAATAAAAAAACCAACGAACGGTGATAAGTGTCACGATTAGATAGTTTGTGGGGTCTGAGTGTCACTTTTAAACTTTGGAAGTATAAATGTCAAAGTGGTGATACTTTCGAGGAAAGGAAGAGGGTAAAGTGTATTTTTTCCTAAATTTTTTTAATTGTTCTTTAAAAAAATATAAATTATGTAAGGCATATTAATAATTTGCACATGGTGTGTCAAAAGCGAGGCACATCACGTCAATTGATTGGTCTAACGTAGAATATCGTTAATTAATTGAACATTAAGTTGACATAGGGACCTATTTAAAACTAGAAAAAATAACCTAAGGACCTAATTATACTTTCGAGGAGAAGAGTGGGGGTAAAGTGTATTGTTTCCTAAATTGTTTTAACTTTTCTATATAAAAATAAAAAATAATGTAAGGTATATTAATAGTTTGCACATGACGTGTCAAAAGCGAAGCACATGACATTAATTGATCGGTTTAACGTGATATATCGTTAATTAATTGAATGTTAATTTGACAAAAGAGCCTATTTGAAACTAGACAAAATCTTTTGCCAAAAAAAAAAAAAAAAAAAAACTAGACAAAATCTAAGGACCTAATTATCAAAATTAAAATTTAAAGATTAAATTAAAATCACATGAAAATCTAAAAACTAAATTTTATTTTTCCCAAAATTTTTCCGAAACACCCTTATTAAGAGGGCATTACTAAAAGATCTTCCTAGATGAATATTGTCTTCCTAAAAACACAAATAGTTGCCTCAAGAATTAAGCCACATTGGACTAGGAAGGAAACAATTACTAAAATATTTTCTTATATTATCCTTATTATTCTTTAAAGGTAGAATGAATTGAATTTTAAAAAGCTAATTAAGTTTTTTCCCTTTTATTAACATTAGTTTCATTTATATATATATATAATATTTTGAGTAAAAAATAATAATTATTGTGCTAAAAAAGAGCAAAAAAAAAAAAGAAGAAGTTATTGGACGACAATTGTACGTTGGGCCAGCTGTCACTCACTGTATGGGTTAGTCGTACACGCACCGCAGGCATGGATCCTAGATTCCTCATCCGATTCGGAGCAGAAAAAGGATTGATGAAATTGACGTGGCACGTATCGGTGCAATGTAAGCTACAGTCGATCGTGTGATGAAAGCATCCCAAATATAACGACCAAATGTACCTCAGAATCGGGGATTCAGAAAAACCCAAAACCTCAGAGAGTCTGTTCATCGTTTTCGATCACTCAAAGGTAGCGAAAATTTCAATTTAGCTTTTTTTTTTTTTTTTTTGTTGTTGTGTGTATGTCTGTCTTTGTGTGTTTTGCCAAAACCCTTTTGTTATTATCCCAGTCAACGCAAGTTTTATCAGACTCTTATGTTTCATTTAGTGGTTTGTTTTTACTATGTCTGCGGCAATTAGCATTTCTGGAATTATGGGTTTGTTTATTATGTTCTTGTTTTAAGGAAATCAGTTATAGCTTCTCAGTTTTTAGGGATTAAATTTGTTTTGTGGGTTTTGTTGTGCTTGGGGCATTCTTATTATCTGCAAAGTTGGATTGAATGAAAATTTCGAAAGGCCCAGGGGAAGTCATGGATTAAACCAGATTTATGATGGGTCTCATTTAGAAAATTGAATATGTCAAGCATTAACCTTGGTTTGGTGTATAAAAAATTGAATGATACTTTCTCTTCTTGCGTTAGAAAATTTAAATCAGAGCAAAACTCTGTTGTCTGCAGACTTTTATTTTGTTGTTTTCTGAGTTTCCCGTTGTTGTTGAGGCTCAGTTTGTGTTGTCCTTTGTTGTCTGTAGACTTGTTTTTTGTTGCTTGTTTCTGTGTTGGTTCCTGTTGGTGTTTGTAGTAGTGGGTTGGTGGCTGTTGTTTATTCTCTTCTTGAGAATTTTAGTTCCAGTTTTTACTGGAGTGGTGTAATCTGCTGAGTTTGGTTTTATGAAAGATTTAATTCATCCAAAAAAAAAAAAGTTTACATAGTTCAAGTGGATGTCAGATTAGTGATCTTTCTTTTTGCTGATGGGAAATTCTTAATCAGATTCTATTTATTTTAGTTGGAATGAGCATGGAGTCAGGATTTTATTGGTCAGAATCAAATATGACCTTGTTTCTAGAATCTGTTCTTTCAGTGCCTCTAACAGAAAAGGGTCTTCCATGCGTTGGGCAGAGCCCCAGATATCCAGAAACAAGAGAACAGATCTCATTAAGGGAAACACGAGAACCTTTTTTCTTTTATTTATAAACAATCACAATCAAAGAAATATTAGGTTAATCAAGTTAAGCTTTCTCCTTGAAAATTTTCAGCTTGCAAATAAGTAGGAGCTAAAACGTTAACTAAAATTTGATATCATCATTATTGGAAGGGAATAAAAATACAGGACGCCTTAATATGTCATAATTCATAGAGGGAGTGGGGAAAATAATAAGTGTCCACATGGAGAGAGAAAAGGGGGAGGATTGTCAAGAAGTGAGATAGATACAATTTGACTTATGGATGGAGGGCAGTTGATGCTTTTACACTTTTTGCTCTTGAGTCTTGAAATTATTGAAAAAATTGAATCATTTGGTGCTTAGGTCAGGGTGCCAACCGATTGAGGAATTGGTGGTTTGCAGGTGACCAAAAACTTTTCTTTCTTATTTTGTTAGGAGAGAATGAGAAAGGAAGATCATAAAATCAACCATAGACAATTTTGTTCTTTGTTTCCCATATCTTTTCATCCTGTCTATGACTTTACCTAGAACAAGAAAAAAAAGAAAAATGATAGTACCCTGCAATGTGCTTAAGTTGTTAAGCATTGGCTCCTTTGGATGTTTAGACTATAAGATCTAGGGATTGCAGATTCAAGCACCCTGAACCCTTTTTTTCATTTTTTTATTAATCCTCATATATAAAGAAATCCCCAGAAATAATCCAGTGTCTGGTGCATAGTTGGGTTAATTGGATTTCATTTAAGATAATGGATGGAAAACATGTTGAGAACCCACTTAGAAAATGGTGCAAATGTACTTATGTTTGTTTGGTGGTTCTTTTTATTTCAAATTATAAACAGCAGCATTTTGTGATAGAAACCTGGAGGGAATTATATTATAAAACTTATCACAGAAATTAAATGGGTAATGTTTTATCGTTTTCTTCAGTATTGTTCATCTTCCTGAATAAATGACATTGTTTTAGGTGTGCCATAACTACCATTCTGAAATCTTTTTCCTCTAACTAGTTCTGGGATTTAACATTACACATTTGAATGTGATTTTACCTCAAACTTTTTTTCTTTTTCTTTTTTCCTTTCTATTCAAAAAAGCAGGTGGGGGAGACCAACTGTAGTTGTTTTACTTGGGCATGACTATAGTAGCATATGCCTGCTAAGAGCTGCACAGGAGGGGTCTGGACGATGGGAATCGCAGGCGCTCTCTCAAGTCTGATTGAGACATAGCTTGACCTAGCCCCATCAGGGCATTAGTGGAACCCAAGACAACTAATACTAATCAGGTTTGGGATTTTACCTCAAGCTTATAATAGAAGAGTGGATGTAATTCCATTGTGATCCAAAATTTTGTTGAATTCATTAGCATCCAGTGATTTAAGGTGGAGACTGCTAACATGCTTGTTTGAGAACAAGAAATTATAACCAAGCATGTTTCATTTGTAGAAGGCACTTTGAGTCAGATGAGCGGAACCTAATACTATTCTCTTGTTATTAATTTTGATCAATTAGATAGAGAAAGAGTTTCATAGAATCCAAAAAACTTAATCTTTATAATTATTTTCATAGTTGGATGAGATATATTGTTTTAATTAATGGTTTGAAGTAGTTCAGTGATATGTATCTTATCTTTTTTTTGATAAGTAAGAAAAGATTTATTAAAAAAGCGTAAAGGCGCCCCTAGGTACACAGGAAGTATTCGCTAGAAACACCAAAAGCTAACCCGCAACAACCAACAAAACCAATAGAGAAAACCCCAAAACCCAAGAAAGAACAACCAAACGACCCACAAGGGGCACAAACAGAGTTACAAGAGAAAACTAAACGCCCGAGAGATAACCCACAACCCACCAAAGCAACAAGGAACCCTACACAAAGTGGGCCTATCATTTCCTACGCTTGGAGGAAGCTAAACCGTCGCCATAATTAATGGAGCTTTGCAGATTTAGAAGCTCCCTTTTGCCTTCTGACTTTTGGCGTGCTAACATTTTCTCTCTTAGAAACTCTTCCTCCATGACGTCTAATAGCTAAGGCCGCCTCCTCAAAAGCACCATCCAAAGCCCAATCCAAGGGCAAGCCATCCCAAAACTCATCGTCCTCCTCCCAAACCTCAATATATCTGTTATGATAAAAACCGACAGGCCAATTGTGAGATAGGGAGAAACCATTTCCTTAAGAGGAATAAAGAGTAAGACAACCTCTCGTAGGGGATGAAGGTCCAACCATCCCGACTTCGGTGACCTTTTGCGGCGATGTGGTATTAACTGGCACCTTCGGGCGAGAGTTGAGAAACCCCCTCCTAAGACCCTGCTTCACTAGCGGCTTAGCAGCCTTCTTCACTGGCGGCTAGCAGCTGTAACCTTCTTAACAAAGCAGCCAATAGTCATCTTTGCGGCTTCCAGAGAATAAAAAAATAGCTCCTCATTCCACTTCACAAATTGCCCTTCCCTTAGCACCTTTGCCCTCTTGTAGTAACATTGAAAAAGGCTTATAAACCACCACGGGAAGGGGAGAACCCAAATTTTTTAGAGGCTGGAGAAGCTGACGACATTGGACTCATGCCCTTTGTGGCTACCAGGTCATCACCTACCTAACCCTCAGGAGGAGACCGAACCAAAAACATCCCAGAAGACCACTCCGGCGTCATCTTCGGCAGGGATCCGGACGGACGGGTAGCTTTAGGTTTCGGCCAAAAACGGGCCACGTGGAAACCTAAATGTTTATGACCCATCCCTGACCCGGAAAACCGGTCCAGAAGTTTTCTTACAGCCCGGCCAAGTCCACATAAAACTTGAAACCCAACTTATTCCACGTATGCGTTCTCGAATATTCAGATTTCGAATTTTCAAAATTCAAATTCGAACAAGAGAGAAGCTTCTTACCCTTCAGACGAAGATGCCAGTCTTTGCCCAACGGCTCAAGCGACGGGGACTCCAACGAGAAGCAATCCACCATTGATCTCGGTTCAACCTTTGCATGCCTCACCATCGGAAGAAGGTCAAGAGCACATTGCTCCTCCAGCGACGCCCTCCACTCGGAATGACGAACCCCCACAATGGGCTCTTTCTTCACGACCGAGACCGAACCAGACCTCAGCGCCTCCACAAAGGAGGGCCCCTTCCAAAGAGGAGCCAAACCCCGGCCTAACCTCTTCTTCCTTCCCAACTGTCTTGACCGATGCAAGCGAGCACCCAGACCCGCAACCCACTTTGGCAGAGAGATAATCTCTGGCCTTTCTCAGCTCGTCCGAGAATTTGAGCCAACCTCACCCTCTATGCCCCTCAGGGATCACAATAAACCCTTTCCAGCCACCCATCCCGAATGCTGCTGCTTCTAAGAAATAGCCCGCTTGGTTGCCACCTCTTCGAGTAATCAAGATTTTCGACCTTTTCGTGAAGGATTTGATGAAATCTTGATCTTTCGGATGACCCAAGAGAATCTCCAACGTCGATGCAAGTCATGCAGAGCACTGAGAGCTGATGATGATCTCCCTGGAAAAACTTTTTCTTTTCTCCCCCACCCTTAGCATCGACACCCCATCTAGCACCGAGAAAACAAAAATCTTCGACTTCACGATAAAACTTTTCTCCATCTCAACACACATCCCCAGCCTAACTAAGAATCGCCTCTCTAAATATTTCACATAATTATTGCTTGGGTTACGGTAACTACCATGTCAATGTCCTCTCTAATATTCTCCTGGGTTATGGTGCTAGAAGTTCTTGGGTCTTTGGTGGTAAGCTAGAAATGCTGTTAATGTCCTCTCTAATATTCTCTTTTGGATTCCTTATCCCAAAAAAAAAAAAAAAAAATTCCTCTTCCAGGTTCCTTATCCAAAAACTAAAAAAATTCTTCTTCTGGGTTAGAACTAGGATTAACCCCTATTTCCTGGTTCCAACCTTCTCCCTCTAATAGATGGCTGGTTGGGTCGTGGGGCTTCTCTAAGATGGTAATTAGGTGTTGAATTATTGCTGTTGTTCTTTGGTTGGTTGCTTTTTCCAGAATTTATTTATTTATTTATTTTTTTCCTGCTGTGTTGTTTTTGCTGTTGTTTGTACTCTTGTTTCTTGTCATTCTTGATATCAATTAGTTTTTATTCATAATAAAAAAAAAAAAAATCCGAAATTTTGTTTGATTCCCAACTCAGGCCTGAAAAAACCATAGCTCGATTTTGCTTTGAAACCAATCCTGTTATTCTTATATCCATTTTCTTAGGGGCAGTGTCAGTTATTGACGTGATTGATTTGCCCCATTGTGGTCCCGATATAATGAAACTGTTTATGTGAGTTAGCTAGAATGCTAAGGCAAACCGAGCTCTTAACTTAAAAACCTTACCTATTTGTATGTCCAGGAAGCTGGCTTGCTTGCGTTCCATATATGACATTATATCTGGGACTCCTGTTATAATAATCCAATCGAGATGTGAACTTTTCTGCTGTAAGCACCAAATGCGGGTTTTTACATCTTACTGGGGTTTTGCATAGTTTATCTCACTTTGCATCATTTCTTTTTTTCTCGTTTCTGCCTTTAGGCCGATGGTCTTTTGACAGTGTGTCATCTCCTTCCCCATAAATAATAAATTTAGGGTAAGGTAATGGATTCAGTCCTACTAACCAA
This sequence comes from Alnus glutinosa, assembly GCF_958979055.1. Lineage (NCBI taxonomy): Eukaryota > Viridiplantae > Streptophyta > Magnoliopsida > Fagales > Betulaceae > Alnus > Alnus glutinosa. The sequence goes on from NC_084893.1 coordinate 9,488,087, forward strand.
GGAAAAAAAAAAGAAAAAAGGATCCAGTCGTCTGTGGGTGCATTAGTTGTATTACCTATCAGAAAAATAAAAAAATATAAAACCCTACTTCAGTTCTTTTCATCTAATCTTCGATTCTTTGAAGCCATGGATATGATTCGTATTTATTCCCTTAATTGTTCAGTTCACTTTTATGTCCAACTTTGAAATTGCCAAAATAAAGTTTGGATCATCTCCTGTATTAACGGGTACTAACGAGGATGCTTTGCAACTGTGGTGCTTAACTTTGATTAATGCATTTAAATTGTTTAGCATTGAATTGTTCTTACAATGCAGGACAAGAAGTGAATTGAAGTGGCACATCAGGATATTCTTTTCTGAAGGTGAACATGAAACGAAGACGTTTGAGCAATCACAGTTGCGGAGTACAGAACGGTGCATTTTATCTGCCACCAGAGATTATTTGCGAGATTCTTTCCAGACTTCCCATAGAAGCGATCTTGAGATGTAAAAGTGTGTGTAAGGAATGGTCTCGTTTGACTGAAGACCCTCACTTTATCAACCTGCAACGGGACAGAGCAAATAATCAACTACCTCGGCTCATCCTGCAATCACACTATAAAGTTTCGTTGCAAAATCTACTTTTGTTGGACACAGAGAGATGCAACATTAGAAAGATTCCTTTTAAGAAAATGCAGTTGCCCTCATGTTCAAAATACAAGTTGAATCGCTTTCGGCTGGTGTGTTCTTGCAATGGTTTGCTCTGCATAGCTTTGAGTGACGAAATAGATCCTGTGATCATATTGAATCCAATAACGAGAGAGAGTGTGATTTTGCCCTCACCAGAAAGAAGAATAAGAGCAGTTAGTAATCAGATTGGTTTTCACTTTGACCCCTCATCTGGCAAGTACAAAGTTGTAAGGGAATGTAGAAGTATGGGTAATCATAAACACATCAGTATTGAAATAATTACACTTGGAGAAAGTTCATGGAGAGAATTGAGTGCTCCTGTCCCAGTCAAATTTAACCAGGGCAGGGCAGTATTTTGGAATGGGGCCTTCCACTGGAAAATTGAGGACAGTGATTACAGATCTGGGGACAAATGCATCCTCGGATTCAATATAAGTGATGAGAAGTTTTACACCATCTCTTGCCATGTCAAGTTTGGAGTTCAGAACTATGAGTTGCTGGTTTTAGGGGGGTGTTTGACATTAGTAGAGCATGATGTTCATCTGATGAAGATATGGAAAGTAAGTGGAACAAAGAGCCAAGGATTCTATCTCTCCTTCCAATGCACGTATGATACTCATGTGCGGTGGAACAACTCTCTCTTTTACTCTGTGATCTGGAAAACTAGTCATGATAGTTTTTTGCTCAAGGTCACACATTCCGATAGCAAAGCTCGTTTAAACCAGCATCTTGTTCAGTTTTTTCCTGAAAAGGCTCTATACTCGCCTCTGAAAATTCCTGGCCTTCCTCCTAACTTCTCCAGCGTTTGTTTTAAGCCCACTTTAGTCTCTCTAAGTTAACAGTAGCCCATGATCAGGCAGGATACTATACACATGCATGGTTGCTTTGCTTAATTCCTGGTCAATGGAGGTGGTTGTCCTCATTTTCTTTGTTGAAGTTCTATTTGGTTTCTACTTTGCAAAGGAGACACATTTAGAATTACAAAGAAGTTAGTGTTATGTAATCAGTTTGCTAAGCTTGATTTGGAAGGGTTTAAATTACACTTTTGAATGGTGAATGTCCTGACCATTCCATTTGTAAAAAAAAAACCGTGAGTATAAAATGTATAAAAGCTCAGAGAGAGAAGCTGAAGCTTGTTTCTAGACTCATTCATACTTTTTGTTTTCTACAATTCAAATTGTTTAATCTGATATTAGCATGTGTTACTGTACTGCAATCATTGCGTAGTGGACACAATAGCAACAATTACAACATGGATTCCCATTTAAATCTGTCAAAGCTTAGAGCTCCAACTTTTTACCTTCTTTAGAGAAGGGGTGTAACATCCCAGCCTGTTCAGGCTAGGTTTGTTAACTAAGCCTCACAAAGGTGTGAAAGTACATAAGGCAAACTAAAGCAACTAAATAAACTCAATGAGTGCATAATTAAAAAAAAAAAAATAAAAAATTCATTTATTAAACTTCAATACAGAACCATAACGTCAAAATTTCTTTAAAAGGAAATAATATTAGTCATAAAATATTGAGAAATGTTTGGTTTCATTTTCTTGCATATTTTCTTGCAAGATATGTGCAAATCCATCATTGAATATGTGAGACTCACATGTAGGTTTCGCATATTCAATAGTAAATTTGCAAAAGAGATGTGAAAGAGAATAACATCAAACACATATCTAAAATGTTCTCTCTGCCCTAGACTCTTTTTTAATAAAATAAAATGTCACAATACACTAACCATGATCCCCCACTGACTAGTGTTTCAGGCATTCTAAGTCGCTTCCTCATAACTGGAAGAGGGGAAGGGAAAAACAAAACGGGTGAGTGGAAAAGCTTAGTAAGCTATGTTCCCAACCAAGCCAAAACGAGTGGGTTAAAAATCATTTTTCTTGAAAACCTTTATCTTTAAAACACCTAGTTCAGTGTGTAAAATAATTCATTGAACTCTTGATAAAATTGAGCTTTTAAACTTTCACTTTCAAAAAAAAAATGTTTTCCTCTAAACATAAGTTAATTTTAGGGGTAATTACCTTTTTCTCCATCAACTATCGGCCATTGTCAATATGCTACCATGAACTGACACCTCGACCAAAAGAGAGTATGAAATTACTAATTTCATACCAAAGCCCCCATTCCGTCAGTCAAATTCGTGAAAAGACTTAAATACCCTAACTTAAAATCAAAATTTACATATAATACCCTCAAAAACTAACAAATAATAATAAAAAAAAAGTGAAAAAAAACCTGCTCTTGGAGAACAAGTGTCCATTTTTTCCGATCGTTGTTCACTTTCAACTTTCTCTGCTTCTGCTGCAATTGAATTTTTCTCAACCGCACTTGAAGAATGAACACATTATTAAACAAAAATAAATAAATTATTTTGCTTAATTTTTGTTCAAAAAGCTGAGCATTAAACTCACTAAAATAATAGCGAAGCTCCATCCATTCAAAACCCTAGAACAAATGTTTCAGAAAACAATTCGATATATCTATTTCACACACTAATGTAATGTACTTATATTTTCTGTATATATTCTGTAATACTAATTGTAAAGAAAGGATAGATTTATGGAAGAGAATAGAAATGGAAGAAGACAAGCAAGCTGGACCTCAAGGGTTATAGGACCTCCATACTTTATTAGAGAAAGCTTAAACTCAGGAACTGTTTACAAGAATGATCATAACTACCTGAATGAATTCCTGGGCTTGGGTTATATAGTGGCTTGTATTCTCAACCACTTACAACCCAATCAAACAGCCTAGAACTAACTCTTACACTTGGCCCAAACTACTAACAGAATACCTACACGCTTACAACTGAAAGAAGATACAATTACAATAAACTCCTCAACCGACAATTCCAGCTCAAACCCAACATGTCTCATCCCGCTCACCTCGAGCCCAACACTCTCTAGCTGACAAGACCACTTCCGTAGATCTCTAGGACTTTCTTCCTTGAGCTTCCTGATGCCATCTTCTTCATTTGTAATCAAAAGCTCTCCCATTACAATCCCCTCCCCTTCACAACACCTTGCCCACAAGGTGAGGATACAACTCACAAAGCTTCCAGTAACCTTCCCAAGTATTTTCCTCCAACGGAGCCCCTCTCCACTTGACCAACACCTTCGTGAAAGATAGGCCATGCTTCTTGACAACCCGGCGCTTTACAATCTGTTCCGGCTCTGGTTGAATCTCCCCATTTGCATCAACTGGGGGAAGAGTAGAAAGAGGATTGATATGCTGACCCACTTTCTGTTTTAAGCAAGAAACATGAAAGACTAGGTGTATTTGAGCTTCAGAGGGCAAGTCCAGCTGGTAGGCCACAGAACCGATACGCTGCAAAATCTTGAAGGGACCAAAGAATCTTGGAGACAGCTTCATGTTCTTCCGCATAGCCACATTTTTCTGCCTATAGGGTTGAAGGCACAGGTAAACCCAGTCCCCTATTTGAAATTCTCTTTCAGTTCTGCCCTTATCTGCCTTTGTTTTCATACTGTTCTAAGCCAAATGCAAATTGTCTCGTAAAGTATTGATTACTTGATTTTTGTTATGTAAGTGGTCCTCAACTGCATTATTGTGAGCAAGACCTGGAACATAGGACATCAATGTAGGAGAAGGAATACCATAAAGTGTTTCAAAAGGAGTCATCCTAGTTGAAGCATGATGGTTGGTATTATACCACCACACGGCTAAGGGAAGCCAAAAACTCCATTCCTTAGGCTTACAACCTGCATAGCACCTCAAGTACCCTTCCAAGCACTTATTCAAAGCCTCTGACTGGCCATCCGATTGAGGATGATAAGCTGAGCTGTAGGCTAAAGTAATGCCTTGCAGTCTGGAAAGTTCTTGCCAGAAAGAACTAGTAAAAATAGGATCTCTATCCTAGACAATGGTCTTACGTAGCCCATGCAACTTCAAAACATTAGCAAAAAACAAATGAGCCACAATAGAAGCTGTATAAGGGTGTGAAAGGGCAATGAAATGCCTATATTCGGTAAGTCTATCAATGACTACCATAATCACATTAAACCCTTTTGAAGTTGGCAAACCTTCAATAAAGTCCATGGAAATGTCATTTCATTGTTGTAATGGCACAGGTAGAGGCTGCAACAACCCTGGAGGGTGAATAAGTTCACTCTTATTTGCTTGGCATACTGTGCACTCCCGAACCAACTGTTTGATATCCTAAATTCCCTTCCAGAAAAAATCTGATTTGGCTCTCTATACAGTTTTATGATAACCCGAATGGCCTGCACTCGGATTCGAGTGAATGTATTGTAAGACTTGGGCTTTGAAATCAGAATTCTTGATAATAAACAATCTTCCCTTATATAAGATAAGGCCCTGTTGAAGGGTATATCCTTTAGGACACCCCTGCCTCTACTGTAATTTGATTAATAGCTCCTTGGTAGAAGGATCAGACATATAACTGGACTTCAAATCCTCTACCCAAGTAGGAGTAGGAAAGGAGATTAAAGACACACTCAAATGGGCACCCTCAAGTAATTCTTCAAATTGCCTAGAAAGGGCATCAACCAATTTATTTTCTACTCCTTTCTTATATTCAATAGTAAAATCATATCCCAGCAGCTTTGTAATCCAGCACTGTTGAGACACTGTGCCCACCTTCTGTTCTAGCAAGAAGTTTAAAGATTGATGATCAGTTCTGACTTTAAAAACCTGCCCCAGTAAATAGGGTTGCCACCTCTGTACTGCTGAAACCAATGATAGGAGCTCCTTCTTATAAGTAGAGTAAAAAAGCGTCCTACCCTTTAAAGCTTGGCTGAAAAAAGTTATAGGCTATCCTTGTTGCATTAAAACGGCTCCCAACCTTGTACCACTTGCATCACATTCGATGACAGATGGAAGTGTAGAATCCGGCAATCTCAATACTGGCGGATTTGTCACAGCCTGTTTAAGTTGAGTGAAAGCTTTAGTAGCTTGTGGAGACCACTGAAATGAATTTTTCTTTAACAACTGGGTTAAAAGGGGCTGCTATCATCCCATAACAGCGAATAAACTTGTGGTAATAACCCGTTAACCCCAGAAATCCCCTCAAAGATTTAATGGTCGAAGGAATAGACCATTTAATCATTGCTTGAATCTTTGAAGGATCAGTTCTCACACCCTTTTCTGAGATTAAATGCCCAAGGTAATCAATTTCAGCAACTCCAAATGTACACTTGGATTGCTTAGCATATAATTGAAGTTGTTTAAGTGTCTGCAATACTTCTCTCAAATGCAACAAATGAATCTCCATATCTTGGCTATAAACCAAGATGTCATAAAAAATAACCAAAACAAATCTCCTTAAAAATGGCCTAAAAACCGAGTTTATCAATCATTGGAAAGTCGATGGAGCATTTGTAAGGCCAAAGGGCATCACAAGGAATTCATAATGACCCTCGTGTGTCCTAAAAGCCGTCTTCGGAATATCTTCAGTCTTAACCCTGATTTGATGGTAACCGGACCTTAAGTCCAGTTTAGAGAACACCTTAGCTCCAAATAACTCATCCAATAATTCGTCAATCACTGGTATAGGAAACTTGTCTTTGATTGTTTCTTGATTTAAAGACCTATAGTCCATGCACATTCGCCAACTATCGTCTGCTTTTCTTACCAATAAAACTGGGGAAGAAAAAGGACTTTGGCTATGTCGAATAACCCCTGATTGCAGTAGGTATGTTCCTCTTCACTTCCACAGCAAGGGTACAACACATCCTGAACCACCCTTTTTTGAAATAGGCTCTTCTTCATAGGTAATAGATTATGGCAAGCTCTCCATAGAAAAACTTTAACCGGAAAAATATTTTGGCCTAGAAAAAGTGAAGCAAAGGTTTATTGGAGAAGGTAATCGTCCAGAGGCCCGATCCGGTGGGCTGCCGACGGCAGATCCAGGCCTCCCGTACACCCCGGGCGGTTCTGCTGCCTTTCTCTCCGGCCGGCCGTCCCTCTCTCGAGCTGGATCTAACCGTGGTGTGCAACGACGTTCTTTGCCGGATCTAATCATGGTCTGAACCGCGAATATCTGAGGGCTAGAGACGTTCAGGTGCGGCTCGTCTGAAGGGAGCTCCGGTGAGGCTCGTCTGTAGATCCGGTGCGGCTCGCCCAGAGGGAGTTCCGGTGCGGCTCGTCAGAAGACCCTGCGGCTCGTCTTGAGGAAGCTCGTCCAGAGGTCCGATCCGGTGAGCTGCCGACGGCAGATCTAGACCTCCGGTCCCCTGCGGCTCTGCAGCTTTCCTCTCCGGCCGGCCGACCCTCCATCTAGCCGGATCTTTTCGTGGTGTGTCTGTATCCGAGAGATTTTGAGAGCTAGAGGTGACCCAGTGGGTCTTTTGTTGTTTTGACCAATCCAGGAATTTGTTCGCCTCTGCCAGGCTTGGGTTCTCAAGGGGGAGATGGCGGCTGCCGGGGGGTCCAAGGGGCCTCCGACGGTGGCAGGGAGGGCTCGGTCTTTTGCGGAGTTGGTGTCGATACCGCCTCAGCCTATCCCTGAAGTTGTTGTTCCATTTCGTGCTCCTCAGATTGTGGATGGGGAGGCTTGCGTTCAGTTCTCCAGGGAAGAAATTGAGAAATCGGCAGTCCCGTTTCGTTTTGCTATGGTGTTGAAGTTTCTGAAACAACGACCCTCTCTGGATCACATCCGGGCTTTCATTCATGGGCGTTGGGGCCTAGTCTCTCAGCCGGTGGTCTCTGCGATACGTAAGCCCAGAAATGTTTTTGTTCGATTTGCTTTGGAGGAAGACTTTATCAAGGCTATGTCCCGTGAAAGCAGCGAGATAGATGGGGTGAACTACCGCAATTTTCAGTGGACGGTGGACTTCTCTGAAGAAGTGGAACCAGTGTTGGCACCGGTATGGATCAACTTACCGGGACTTGCTCCGAATTTCTATCAAGAATCTTACCTGCGTAATATTATAGCTCCTGTTGGAATGCTCCTCTGGAGGGATAATGCTACTAAATGTGCCACACGCACCGACGGAGCTAGGGTTTGTGTTCTAATGGACATCTCTCAATCTCCGGTGCATCATGTGTGGATTGGGATGCCTCGCCAGCCTTCCAGTGTGCGTCAGGTAATCATCTATGAAACCCTTCCGGCTTTCTGTACCAAATGTAATACTCAAGGGCATACTATTGGTAATTGTAAGATGTTGGTGAAGGAATTAGGGAAAAAGAAGGAACTGGGTCATGTATGGAAACCGCAGAAAAACAAAGACTCAGAGAAGGTGATTGTCTTGGGGGAAAATAGAACCCCTATTTCGGGGGAAAATGTGGGAGAAGATTTGACCGGCAAGGAGGAAAATTTGGAGGAAAAAAACTCTGGGTCAAACAAGGAAGTTGCTGGCATGGAAAGTGGAAAAACTGAACCGTCTGGAGGAGAGGAAGGGCTAGTTAGAAGTGAAGAAGGGCTGTCCAAGGACCGGTTGGAAACATTGGAAAAAGATGGAAAAAATTCCAATGAGATGAGGTGTGTGGAGTTGGGCATTGAGGAACCTGCTTTGGAGGTTAATACTATCATGGTCGGTACGATCGATGGGGATTCTAGCATATCTGGAGGGTCTGGCCTTCTAAATGGGGAGAAGGAATGTGTGCCTATACCTACTAATGGCCCTCTGGAGGATGACATTTTGGCGAAACTAGATAATAATATTGAGGATCTGGCCAAGGATAATCTGGGATGGAGGAGAGTCGAAAAAGTTTCCAGATCTGGGATGAGGATTTCAGGGTCTGCTTCGGATTCAGAGGGAGTAGGGGTGTTACCGCATTTTGAGAAAGAAAAAGATGGTGTTTCGGATACTGAAATGTTGAAACCCAAAATGAGATCGAAAATGAAACTCCGCAGCTCTTCACAGGCTCCTAGCAGGCCTGAAAGATTTATTCTATGATAGACAACCTCCTGTTTTGGAATTGTCGAGGTCTCGGTTCCTCGAAGACTAGATTACGTGATATGCTAAAGAGGTTAAAACCGAAGATCTTAATCATTGCGGAGCCCTTTCGGCAAGATGGTAAACTTGCACGTTGGCAAGGTATGCTGAATTTTGATATGTCTTATTCCAATGGTGATTCAGGCGGTAAATTGTGGATTTTCTGGAAAGAGGAGGTTCATGTTAATATCCTTCAGGAGTCAAATCAGCAGGTTACTCTTTTAATAAATTCTTCTCTGCTCATCTCTGCTGTTTATGCTAAATGTAATTATATGGAGAGAAGGCAGCTCTGGGATTGTCTTCTGTCTTTTGGAGGTTTACAGATGCCTTGGATTCTCATAGGAGATTTTAATACGATTCGTCATGATGGGGAGCGAAGAGGTGGATGTCCGCGTCTGTCAAAGGCTATGGAAGAATTTTCCTCTTTTATTCAGAATGGGGGGTTGATCGACGTGCCTTATTCTGGAAATAATCTGTCTTGGTGCAATGGGCGTGGAGGTTTAACTCGTAGCTGGGCCCGGTTGGATAGGGCGTTGTGTAATACAAGACTTTTGGATAGATGGTCGACGGTTTCTCTGTATTATTTACCTCGGAAAACGTCTGATCATGCTCCTAAGTCCCTTCGATTGGAGAATTCGGATAAAAGGTATGGTCCTAGCATTTTTAGATTCCATCAGATGTGGACGTTGCATGATGGTTTTGGGGAGTTTGTTCATAATATTTGGAATGAGGAAGTGGATGGCACTGGTTTGTGGAAACTTGCCGATAAGTTGAAAAAAGTTAAAAATGCTCTTAGAAGATGGAATCGAGAGGTTTTCGGTCGGACTACCATGCACTTAAAACGCCTGGAGGAAAAAGTTGATCAAAAAGAAGCTCAACTGCAAGAGGCTTACTCTCAAGAAGTGGAAGCAGAGATGCTTGAGGCTCAAGCGGAATTAACCTTTTGGATGAAGCGTGAGGAAACCAGAATTGCTCAAAAAATTAAAAATACGTGGATAGGCCATGGGGAGGTGAATGCTTCTTTTTTTGCAGCTCTGCAGACTAGGAAGCGGAATATTATTAACTCGATGAAACTCCCAGATGGTAGATTGCTGTCTACTCCGGAAGAGATTCATAATGAAGCGGTGGTTCATTTTGCTGATTTGTTGAGTTGCAGAGATTCGGAGTCGGTGCATAGTCTATCAGGGATTATCAAAAAAGAGGTGAGGGATACTGAAAATCTGAATTTATGTCGCAGCCCTACGAAGCAGGAAATTAAAGATGCCTTGTTTGATATTCCGACAAATAGCAGCCCAGGTCCAGATGGTTTTACTTCTGGTTTTTTCCAACATTGTTGGGATTTTATCCAGACAGACTTGGTCGAGGCAGTCAAGGACTTCTTTGCAGGTACGGCTCTTCCGAGGTATTACTCTACTTCCTTTATTGCTTTAATTCCGAAAGTGTCGGACCCTAGCTCCTTTGATAAGTTTAGGCCTATTAGTCTCTGCTCGGTTGTGTATAAAATCTGTTCAAAACTGATTGTGAATCGGCTATCTACTATTTTGTGTCGTTTGGTTTCTGATGAGCAAGGAGCCTTTTTGCCTGGCAGAAGTATTTTTGAGAACATTAGTCTTACTCAGGAATTGGTTCAAGGCATAAATAAACCAATTCGGGGGGGTAATATTATGATGAAAATTGATATGGCCAAGGCTTATGATACAGTTGACTGGGATTTTTTATTGCAAGTGATGAATGCGTTTGGGTTTTCTTCGGGGTTTTGCAAGCTGATCTCCAACTGTGTTTCTTCTTCTTGGTTCTCTGTGGTGATGAACGGCACTCCCAAAGGTTTCTTTAAGGCTGGCAGGGGTCTTCGCCAGGGGGACCCTTTATCCCCTTATCTATTTATTTTGGTGGAGGAGGTGTTTTCTAGATTGTTGCGGAAGAATTTTCAGAATGGGACTATTGGTTACTATTTACAGCCTAGAAAAGGTCCTTTAATCTCCCATTTACTTTATGCGGATGATATGGTCATTTTTTCGACTGGTAGAAAGAAAGATGTGAGGAGCATTCTAGAAGTTCTTGATATCTATGCCCAGTGGTCTGGTCAAGTGGTCAACGCTTCGAAATCTTCTATTTTTTTCTCAAACCGTATTCCAGATTCTAGGCGTCAGGAGCTGATTCGCATTTCTGGGTTTTCGATGGGGAACTTCCCGACGCGCTATTTGGGAGTTCCTATCTTCCCTGGTAGGGTTAAATCTCGGTATTTTGATGATTTGTTGGTTAAAATTTCAAAAAAGATTGAGGGTTGGAAGATGAGATTTCTATCTGCTGGTGCCAGATTACTTCTAATTAAGCACGTTCTTTCTAGTTTGCCAGTGCATTTATTATCTGTCTTACCTGTGCCCAAGCAATTATTTGGGAAGATTAACAGACTTTTTAGTACCTTCTTCTGGGGTTCGTCAGAAGGAAGGCCAAAGAGGAAATGGGTGAGTTGGGATTCGGTTTGTCGGCCTGTGGATGAAGGTGGTGTGGGGATAAAAAATATTATGGATGTCTATAAATCCCTTCATTCCAAATTTGCCTGGAAATTCCTCTCGGAGGATACTTTGTGGTCGCGTTTCTTTAAAGCTAAATATGTGAAGAATCAACACATTTCCCTTGTAGACTCCTCTAAAGGCTCTAGATTTTGGAAATCGCTTCTTAATTCTGTTCCCCTGGTTATTGACAAGTCTATTTGGCGTGTCAAAGATGGGAATCTCTCTTTTTGGCAGGATAAGTGGATGGAGTCGGGTCCCATATGTCAGAAAGTTCCGATATCTGATTTGCCTTTATTAAAAATTAAAGACTGCATGGTTGAGCAGAGTTGGGATATGGACTTGGTTGCTCAGCTTGTGGGTCAAGAGGTTGCCGATGATATTTTCTCTCAGGTTGCTGGAACTAAACCAGGCATGGACCGGTTAATTTGGCTTGGTAGTAGGGATGGGAGATTTTCAACTAAAAGTGTTTGGGACTGGCTTCGTCTTTCGGTTCCAAAGCACCAATGGACAAACTGGATCTGGCACTATGCCCTCCCCAAAAAAATTTCAGTTGTCGTGTGGAAGGCAATGACTAATAGTTTGAGTGTGGACATCCGGATAAGGCGTATTGGTATCTCTATAGCCTCAAAATGTGAATGCTGTCCGTTGGGAAATATTGAGGACCTGGATCATGTGCTCTACAGTGGCAAGATTGTGACTGAGCTTTGGAAAATGTGTTCTAGTTTCCTGGGTATGCCTTATGTGGCTACTAGGTCTTGGTTGAGTACTGTTGAAGCTTGGTTTCGCAGAGCTAAAAAGTCCTCTATGGTTGGTAATTTGATTGGTCTGATCCCCTGTGTCATTATTTGGAACCTTTGGATATGGAGATGTTCGGCTCGGATGGAGGGACAAAAGGACTGCTTTAATGTTTTGTGGCGGAAGGTTAAATACTGGATTTATTGGATTGGCTTGAGACTCAGGGATACTGGAAATTTACATCATCGTGATCAAGTTATCCTTAAAGATTTAAATCTGCCGGCTGTTCCTTCTGCGAAAAGTAAGTTCATTGCAGTTGCTTGGGAGAAGCCAGAGATGGGTTGGTTCAAATTAAATACGGATGGCAGTAGCTTGGTGAATCCGGGTATTTCAGGTGCGGGGGTCTGATTAGAGACCATGAAGGTAATTTAATCACTGCTTTCTCGGAGTACATTGGTATTGGTTCTAATAATAAAGCAGAACTATTAGGAGTTCTTATTGGCCTGCGAAAATGTAAGGCGATGGGTCTGCGTAATATAGTCGTTGAACTTGATTCTGCCCTGATTGTGACATGGCTTGAGAAAGGTAGTTGTCGAGTTTGGTATTTGGAGGATTTTTGGGAGGATATAGTTCTCCTACTTAGTGGCATGAATACTCAGTTCAAACATGTGCTTAGAGAAGGTAACCAAGCTGCGGACTGGCTCAGTAAACGTGGTAGTGCGGGGATTACGCATGATTATATTTCGTGTAATATCCCCAAGGAACTCAAAGGGATTCTTCGGGTAGACAAATGTGGATTACCTTGTCTTAGAATTAAGTGAGTTGTGTGTTGTGTTTATGTTTTGTTTTTCATGGGATGTTCTCTTTGTAAATCCTGTGACTTTCAGTTGTTTCATGGTTTTCCTCCGCCGAAAGTGAGGCCTTTTTCTAATAAATTTAGGCCGGGATCACTATTGGACATGTGATCTCGTCCTTTCAAAAAAAAAAAAAAAAAAAAAAAAAAACCCCTGATTGCAGTAATTCTTTCACAATCTTCTCAATTTCAGTTTTCTGGTAATAGGGATAGCGATATGGCCTAACACAAATAGGCTTAGTACCTTCCTTAAGCAAAATCTAGAGGTCATGAGACCTCTGAGGTGGTAACCCCTTTGGTTCTTCAAAAACCATATCAAACTCTGCAATTAAAGCTTGCAAATCCTCATGTATAACAATCGAAGATATTGCTGGAAACTGAGGTAACAGTTGCAACACTAACCCCTTAGCTGAAGCAGTAGCAGTTTTAAAGAATTTAGGGCTATCTTCCACTGTAAGACGAGCTGAATTCAACCTATTAAAATTATAGGTCTCCCAAAAAGATTAAACCTCATGGTCAACTGCAAAAATCCCAAATGATTGGGCCTAATGTCTGAAGCCATTGTACCCCTAACACAATATCACAACCTCCCAAGGACAGAATATAAAATTCTATAGTTAAAATGACCCCCTGAACCTTCAAAGATACATCACTACACTGTCCCTCACTTTGAATTGTATCCCCATTAGCCACTTTAACTATAATTCTAGTGTGTGACAGGATAGATATATGAATTTTCTTGACCACCGAGGGGTCCAAGAAGTTGTGGGTGCTGCTAGAGTCAATAAGAATGACCACCATTAGACCACGAATGAAACCTACCACTCTCATGGTGTAAGGAGTTGGAGTACCAGAAATTGCATGCAAAGAAATCTCAGGTAAGTGCTCTCCTAAATCCTCTATACATTCTTCTTCAATACAAACAGAACCATCTGCCATATTCTGTTCATCCGGTTTCCACTCCATACCTTGAATTAAGAAAATTCTAGGAGTTTTACAAACATGGGATTGGCTATACTTTTCATCACAATAATAGCACAACCCTTCCTCCCTTCTTTCCCTCATCTGGGCCCTAGAAATTCTTTGAGTAAGCAAAGACTTAGGCTGGACAGAATTAGGAGAACTATTCTTACCTGCCAACAATGGGCTAGACCCATTAGAATTACCCCATTCAGACTGTTTACTAAACCCAAAAGAATTCCCTTATAGGGTTTCCTGGTAGAATTCATGAATTCTTCTTGAATTTTGGCCATGGAAAAGGCTATATTAAGGCTGTCAGGATTCAACATACGAACAAGCAGCCTAATTTCATCCTTCAACCAACTTAAAAACAACTTATTTTATTCTGATAAGAGACTCCCCCTTTTAGACGATTAGACAAAGACTCAAACTGAGTCTTATAAGTTGTGGCAGTTGTAGATTGCTTAAGTCTCATCATAGCCTCCATTGGATCATCATAGGCTGATGGACCAAAACGAGTCTGTAATTCTCTAACAAACACGTCCCAATAAGGAAAAAGACCATTATCCTCCCCATCTTGAAACCAAATTAAAGCATCTCCTTGTAAATAAAAGGAAGCCACTTTAACTTTGCGATTCTCAGGGACTTGGTAAAACTCAAAATATTGATTGGCCTTATACACCCAATTGGATGGATCATCACCATCAAAAGAGGGAAGGTCCAAACGTAACTGATGGGGTTGGGCATTCCTACTCCCACTACCCGAACTATCAGGAATATACGAATCATCATTATTTCTACTCATTTCATTATCATGAACAACAGGGGATTTAAACTTTACCATTTTCTTGATTTCTTCTGCAAATGCTTTGAACTGCAGCTGTAAATCCTCTGCAAACCGAGCTTCCAACCGTGATTCCAACTGAGACTGAGAATTCTGAACCTCATTCCGCAACTCCAAAGTCGCCTCATGCACATCCTGAAACTGGCGCTAAGTATACTTCAGCTGCTACTGGGTTGCCTTCACCGATTCTGCCAACTGTGGAACTCTGGTTCCATCCTCCATTAGAGGATCGTAGACTCACTGATACCACTTGTAATGTACTTATATTTTCTGTATATAGTCTGTAATACTAATCGTAAAGAAAGGATAGATTTATGGAAGAGAATAGAAATGGAAGAAGACAAGCAAGCTGGACCTTCGAGGGTTCCAGGACCTCCACACTTTATTAGAGAAAGCTTAAACTCAAGAACTGTTTACAAGAATGATCATAATTGCCTGAATGAATTCTTGGGCTTGGGTTATATAGTGGCTTGTATTCTCAACCACTAACAACCCAATCGAACAGCCCAGAACTAATTCTTACACCTGGCCCAAACTACTAACAGAATACCTACACGCTTACAACTGAAAGAAGATACAATTACAATAAACTCCTCAACCGACAATTCCAACTCAAACCCAACATGGCTCATCCAGCTCACCTCGAGCCCAACACTCTCTAGTTGACAAGACTACTTCCGTAGATCTCTAGGACTTTCTTCCTTGAGCTTCCTGATGCCATCTTCTTCATTTGCCATCCAAAGCTCTCCCATTACAGCTAATTTTCAATCAATTAAAAAAAAAAAAAAACCTAACAAATCATCATCCAAGTGGCTTATTTTCACTGTGCACTAGATTACTTTAGCACGATCTTTAGAAATTCTAAAAGCATTGAACAAAATAAAGTGTTCTGGAAATACAAAAGAAAGTGTGCTTTGGGGATCAGATCGAGCTTACATGAAAAAGGAGGCGGTGATGAAGAGGCCGATCGTGAGCATGAACACCGACAAGATTGGGTAACACGCGTCAGGACGGGACTGGTGATCACAGATCGGTTTCGGCGCCTCCGAGAACAAAAGCAAATGGAAAAGGATCTTGGAAATCGAAAACTGAAAAAACGCTTGCCGGGGGTGGCCGGGTTTCGGGGTGGCTCGTAGGCCATCCCCCCACCCCCTTTCTTTTTATTTTATTTTTTAAAAAAAATTATATATATATTAAGTTTAATATTTTTTTATTAAATTACTATTTGAGGGCATTTTTGTCTTTAAAAAAATTCAACATTTAAAAATCGTATATTCCGTTTGATTTAATGAGATTCCCTAACATAAGGGAGGAAATGGTAAGAAAATGGTAGTTCTATGCTCTCTTTTGGTCGATGCATCAGTTCGTGGTGGCATATTAATAATGGCCGGTAGTTGATGGGTGAAAAAGATAATTACCCCTTTATTTTAGAAACTAATCTCATTAACTCTTGATAATATAGAACTTGTAACTTATTATTTAATCTCATACCATGGTTTATGCATACAGTTATGCTTTGTATGTTGGGGTTGTGTTATCCAACCTTCAAGGATCATGGCAACATCGGTGGCCACAGACGTGCCTTCTGGCAAACTGATTTAATTTTCGATGCACTCACCTTGGAAAACATGGTAATTGAACACTCCTTTGCGAAATGTCCTTCGGTGGGTTGTGTAGCTCCCAAAAATATTTTAAAACAAAAATAATAAAAACATATTGGAATATTAATAAAGTGCATGTTACAACTATAATAAGATTAAGCGCGATTAGATTTAAGGTATCAAAAACTCCAAATGTTAGAAAGTAGGCTAAAAAAGACTTAGAAAAATTTAGGAAGAGTCTGCACTGTAAGAACGCTTTGGCCCCCATTAAATCGGCAACCAGAAACACAAGGCAATAGAGGGGAAAACTGCGGGAAAGATCAATGGTACATATTAGATAAGACAAAACCAACGACCACATTCCATTTGTGAACGTGTCGTTTGAAGGAAGGGTATCTCCACATGGCAGCACAAGATCGTGTGATGATAGACTATCAACGACCGAGATTTTATCAAATGTCGAAAAGACCGACTTGCCACGTGTTTAATGCCGAAATGCCAGGTGGCATTCAAATGGCATAACGTGCCGTTCAACAAGATAGAATCTTCATGTGTCAATTAGTGTGCGGTGAGATGTGGCGTAGATGCGACGAAGATATTTTGAGGTTGACTCAATGTTGTTCAAATGACTGTATATTCCATTTGAAAGGGCATGCACAACAACACTAAACTTGCCTATTTAAAGAGGCAAGCGTTGAGAGGAATCTTATTTTACTTTCTCTCTTTCATTTGATTGTCCAAGGCGAGTTTTGGTGAGGTGATTTTGTGCTATTGAGGAGAGAGAGAGAGAGAGAGAGTGGGGATTGTGAAGGAGGAGATCAGAGGTCATCGTTAGGTATTCTTCTGCATGCTCTCGCAATAAATTTCATTGAGTGATGACACTATAGATATGGTTAAAATATGATGCATTAAGGTTATTAGGGATTGTTTTAGTAAATGACAATAGTTTTAAAATGTCATTATTATCATCAATTGACTTTTGGAGAAAAATGAAGATAATAGGGTTTTCATGCAAAATGAAGATTTTGATCGTAAAAAAGTTAATAGCTGAGACAAGAATAGAAGCTATATTTGAAAGCCCTAGTCGAAGACTATTCACTCGAGCCATAGAACTAAGAGCTTTGATCATACTACGGTCGCAGTCCGTTCAATCGGCATTGCTAAGAAATGAAAAGTTAAGGCTTTTCAAGGAAAGAAGGAAGGACTATTAGGGTTTGAGTAGCATTTTAGGATTATAGATAAGCCTAGAGTAAAAAATGTAGTTATAATGGAATGCAGAAAAATGTGGAAGCATACCAAAATGGTATTGATATAGTGGAAATTTGTAAGTACAAATTTTCTGACCGACACTTATCAAATATCTTACATGTCAATACTATGTATTGATACATGCATATTTCATCGTGATAATGAGCCTTGTGAATTTTATTATGTCCATATATTGTCAATATATGTTACAATGGGATTTACATTATTGAAATAAAAGATGAATTTTGAAAAAGAAAGGTTTGGAAGGAAAACTCTAATTTTTATAAAATGAAAAGAGAGATTTTGAGAAAAGGTTTTGACATGACCCCAAAGCGTTGAGTGTGAGTTAAACACTCAACAACACAGTGGTCAAGTGGGGTAATACGCTTGACAAACCCAAGGTTAAGCAGGGCGATAAGCTTAACAACCCCAATGATTAAGTGGGCTTGATACTCTTAACAACACAATGCTAGGAGTGGTAACATGAATAGTAAATCCAAAGTTAAGTCGGGGTGATACACTTAACAAGTCAATGAATTAAATGAGTAAATGCTTATGTTCTATATATTTGCTTGTGAACATGATATTTATTTTTGGCATGTTATGTTTTAACTACTGTTTCCATTATCAATGTTAGCAACTGGATTTACCTATATTAATATATGTGTTAGTTTGTGATTAGCTGCATTCTGTTGGTTAAAATCACTTCTATGTAATGTTGCTTATTAATCAGGGATACTGTTATATTTAGAGTCTACACTTCAGCTATGTGCTTCAAGAAGACTATGTACAGAAATCAAGACAGTGAAGTTCAAGTCCCTTGCATCCGTCCGGAAAACGTGGTATTCCATCTGGACACTCACCAGTCAAGCAACATCCGTTCGGACGACGAGATCTTTCCGTCCAAACTCCCATCTGTGTCCAGAAGCTTCAAACTGTTCTAGGTTGCATCTGTTTGGATGTCTCAGCAACACGTTCGGACGCCCTTCAGTGTTCGACAAGTAAAACGATTTCCTTTCCAAGCACAAATATGGGAAGACAGCTGCAACCGTCCGGACGACATGGTTATTCCGTCCGGACGCTATCTTTGATAAGGCAAGATGTGCAGAAGATTTACAAGCGTCTGGACGTCAGTTTTCACTGTTCGGTCGCTCAATCCTTATTATGGAAATTACATGCAGCAGAAGTGCAACGGTTCGAACGCTAAGGCAACACCGTCTGGACGTGGCTCTATTCAGGAAAGCATTTCAACGAATTTGGAAAACCAGTTGCATAGTTGGCCGTCCGGACGCCCTTAACTACCGTCCGGACGTCGCTTAGATAAAATCGACTCAGACTTGATTTAGGTCTTCTATAGCCTATAAATAGAGGCCTCTAGGCATGTAATTTGTAAGAATTCGGTATTAAATTTCATAGTGCTTAGAGAGTATATTTTAGGAGTTGTTGTGCTGATCCGCTTGCTCTCAAGCCGTTTCCGAAGTGCTGTTGCTGTGTTTGTGTGAAGTCTATCTTAGGGAGGAGCCTTAAGGTAAAGGATTCCATTGAAGACCCCTTCAAGTAGGTGACTCGGTTGGGAGACGTTCGCATTGGGTTATGCGTCAGAGTTCAAGGTACGACCACTGCATAAGGGTATGTGAGTGCTACTGCTTAGTAATTAGCTTTGTCTTCTGAATAGTGGATATCCTGGGTTTGGCTGCCTCGGAGTGATTTTTCTCTTATTTGAGTTTCCACTTCGTTAATAAAATATCTGTCTCTTTAAAATTCCGCATTTGATATTTTGTTACACGTTGCACACACGCACATTTAATTAAAAGTCACTTTATTTTTCAATATATATAGAATTCTAGAAGCAAAAATGCCAAGGAAAATTATAGTTTGGATTCTATTATGAAAAGTTTTTCTCTAAGTTAAATGATTTTACATTGTCGTTCCGCTAAGGTGCTTTGATACACAAGTTTTATGAAAAACTATTCATCTATTCAAAATATGATTTGATTCTGGAAAACCCATTTCCAAAAGAAATATAGATTAATTTTAAGGAAAAATGGGGCTCACAAATACACACCAAGACTGATTGCTTAATTTTTACTTGTTGAGCCGTTGACTCATTTTTTCACCTACAAAATTGTGAATTTTACAGATATTGTCAAAAAGGACGAGGAGGATCCCTACATGAATTTAGACTACTACCCTTGAGGTCTATAGAAGGCCTTAGCTTTTGAGAAGGGCTGACTTTGGTTGAAATCAGCCATAGTTGTGATTGTTGTCTGTGGTGTCCTTTGAGTTTATACAAAACAATAGTAGTGTAAAGTTGGTGTAATGACTTTTATTAATATATAAGATGTCTATTCAATTTAGAAATATGGTATATTGCTTTATTTATAGAAGTGAGTTTCTGGTTTCAATAAGAAAAATAAAAAAAAAATTAAAAAAAAAAAGAGAGAGAGAAGAAGATACTTGAAATATTCTGCTACGAGAATGAAAGAAAATTAGTTACACAACTTGGAATATGAGTTTATTCTACATCTTGGCTTTAATATTTAAGCCGAGATGTTACAAGGTGGTATCAGAGCAATCGACTCTAAGAACCCATGAGAAGTAGTTTTTGTGAGGAATATAGTCTAGGAAAGGATACTAGAGCAATATGCTATAATCAATAAAACATATGACCAATTGTAACGACCCAACCCTCAAGAGTATGATATCTATGCTAAAGTGCGTGAGAATTGAGATATTTACTATGCAAGGGATGTTCTCAAAAGCTTTAAAATGGGTGAGTGCACACATGTGATACTCTTATTGAATGTGAACCAAATTATCGAAGCATGATGAAGGAGAGAAGGTGGATTCAAAATCAATAGTTTTGTTGGAAGCTTGAGATACTTCACCTACAGATGGTTGGACATGATTTTCGGAGTTGGGCTTATTACTCGTTCTATGAAGGCACATAACTAAACACATTTCAAGGTAGCTAAAGAATTCTTTAATATATCAAAGGTACAATTGATTTTGGCCTACTTATTTATCTTTTAATGAATTCAAATTTGTGGTTATATTGATAGCAATTGGGCTAGAGGCTTGGATGATAGAAAGAGTAGTAGCAAAACATTTTTCTATTTGGAAAAATAAAACTTTTACTTACAATTCCAAAAATCAATTGATTTGACAATCTTTACATGTGAAGCCCAATATATTACTGCTACATCATGTGCTTGCCTTGCAGTTAAGAAGGAAAGTGCTACACATGTTAAAAGAGGAGGCAACAAAAGTATTTCTTGACAACAAATCGGCATTTCAATTGGTGAGAAACCCAATCTTGCATAATTGAAGTAAAAATATTGACACAAAATATCATTTTCTTAGAAAAATGTATTATCAAGAAAGAGATGTGGTAGTGTTTTCACCAATGATTAAAAATAGTGATTTTGGTTTTGAAAACTAAATCAGCTTTGAACGACTACGTGGATTTTAATATTTATAATTGAACCACTCACAATAGTACAAATCAGTTGTACTATAGTAAGGGTTATCAAAACACAAGGATTGGGGGCTTGTTTTGCGTAATGGGATATCTAAGAACGTATCTAACTTAACCTTGAAAAAGAAAAGATAAAGGTTGTAGAATTAAAGCTTCAACAAATAAATTGATGAACAATGGACAATGAAATAAATGAAAAGTAAACTTAGGGTATTGATCTTTATCTAATCCGCATACCAATGAAAAGCTTAAACACTTATGTGGATCTTTTTAACATGTATGATATGAGCGTGTAATGGGTGTCAAACATACGACGACCTTGACATGAAATTACTTAAAAATAATCATACATGATTTATGAATACCATACTAAAGACATAATTATAAGATATTCCAGTTTCACAGCAATCACTCCACATAAAGATTAAACTATAATTGAAAAGCGTTTTAAACTACGAAAGGTGTGGAGTGATCAATGTTCCCTGGCATACCCTATAAAATGACTAATAAATAAACATTCATCATGTCAAATGGCATCATTGCATAGACATCTTTCCCTCAATCACAGAAACTGGGAACGTTGATTTTACTCAAGAAATCAAGAAATCTCATAGACAAGAATAACTTTTTTTCATGAACAAATATGGATTGGAATATTAAAAACAAAACTGTTTGCAATCGTAACAACAAAGGTTCTGTAATCCTCAAGTCTACACAATCATCATACATCTCAAGAAAAACCTAAGAACATTAAGAACAATCCATGGTTTTTGGAAAAGATTTGATCAAACCCTAAGAACGGGCTTAGCTACACATGATAAAACTAAATCTAAGCATTAAATCTATCAAACCAGTAAAGAAAACAAGAAGAAAACGAAGAACAAAACTATACTAAAGCTTAGAGAATTCGGATTACAAAAAAAGAAAATAAAAGGAAATACAAACTAAGCTATAAATGGAAAGACAATAAGAAAAACAAAGTCGATCGATCGATCGAAATTTCCCAGAACTTACTTTTGCAGAAGCGCGCCAAAACACCCAATCAGGAGCTTTTCCATGACAAAAAGCAGTTCTCCCTCTGATTTTCGCAGCAGAACACGCTGGTTTCGTGACCTTGGTTGTCTCTAGTAAGAGAGGAACCCTAGAGGGGGTTAGAGGAGTCATTTTACATAGGTTTCTAGTCCTAATTTCCTTTAATAAAGCCATAGCCATGCCTTCTTGTTGAGAGAGTTCAGAGAGTAGTAGATAGGTTTAATTTCGTGCATTTTGTAGTGTATTTCAATAGCTTTTGTTCTTAGACACTTTCTCTTTGTAAAGCTTTTCTTTTATTTCCATGTTTGTTCTTCATTTTCTTGTGGTGTTCTTAGTCATGGAAGGCTAGTAACCTCAACTAAGGTTGAGGATGAAACCCTTCCATTGATGAAACTCACGCTCTTGTTATACTACTTGCACATTTAATGCTATATCATATTTGTTGTTCAAGTTTCATTCATTTAATGCTTTATCTTTTGCAATGAATGTGGTTGGTGGTAGATATAGGACATTTAATGTGTTTCAACCGATGGATACATTGTTTTATCGATTTGAATGATGATATCCATTGTGATTTGTTCATTGAATGGATACATTGGATGATTTGATTTCAAATGGGTACTCTTTGTGATTTATCTTTGAGTTGGATTCATTTAATGATTCTAGAGGTTGAGGGTTAAGAGACTTGAATAACACCCTAAGCTTACTGTTCTTTGGATGTTCAAGTGGAAACCAAGAGTGTGAGTTGTTGGAGATGGTTTGGTGAATTCCTTAGCCTTAGTCCGTTTTTACATATTTCATTTCTTCCTCTTTACTTAGCATTTTTGGTGCATGCTCAACCCTCAAACCTTTGGAACTAGGTTAAAATGAGGTTGATTAAACAAGACACTGATTTTTAACCATTTCCCTGTGGATTCGACCTCGCACTTGCACACACTATATTGCAAAACGATTCGTGTGCTTGCGAGTACTCATTAAAACTCACATCAAGTTTTTGGCGCCGTTGCCGGGGAAATTGGTTCAAAAATTGGTTTTTGTTTGATTGATTTTGTTTTTCTACTAGTTAGATAGATTTTTGTTTCATTTTTCTGTTATTTAGCTTCTGTTCTGTGTTCTAAGTTTCTCTTTTGTTTCTCTCGGATTTGTTTCTGCAGCTGCTGCAACTTACTGAGTGCCTTGAAAAGTAGATCGATTGAGTAATATTTCGATCGATCGAGAAGAAATTCGATCGAGCGAAAATTTGATGGATCGAATACAACTTCGATCGAGCGAACATTCTGCAGACAGCAGCAGCTCAAAATCAGGTAAGTATTTCTTTTCTGTAGTCTATTTTGCTCATATTTTGTTTCTGTTTTACATCATTTTGCTGTTTGTCTGATTTCTTTTAGTTTAATTAAATTTTTTGTGTAGTTTTATTCTTCATATTACTGTCTATTAGTTTTTGATTCGTGCCAAAAAAAAAAAAAAAAATTTTTTGCTAGTGTGGGTCTACTTAGCTATCTAAAGGGCAATGTCAAGGTGAATTCTGGCAAGGAAAGGTCTTGGGATTTAAGTGTGTCTGGTGTGATCCCCCTCACCTACCTGGGAACTAGCGTAGATTGTACTTTGGAGAACTTTGCTCCCCATTAGCAAATTCTTTTCTTTATTTTTGTTTGTCTTTTGGTTAAACATTTGTGTATGTTTGGTGTATGCTTGGTAGAAGATCATTGAACCTAGACTTGACATCTTTAGATCCCGAAATTGAAAGAACTCTTAGGAGAAGGCTTAGAAACTCTGTTGAGATGGGAGATAACATGCATGCGGATGAGAATGAGAGGAATCGGGGAGAAAATGTTGATCATACTAGGACACTTAGGGATTTGTTTGCACCCGTTGCAACAAATTCTCCTTCATGTATAGTGTTACCCCCAACCAATGCAACTCACTTTGACCTCAAGCCTCATGTCATCCAACTCCTACCCGCATTCCATGGCTTGGACCTCGAAAACCCTTATAGCCATGTGAAGAAATTCAAAGAACTTTGTGCCACCTTCAAATTTCAAAATTTTTCTGAAGAGTCTGTGCATCTTAGGCTTTTTCCTTTCTCACTCCATGATAGAGCCAAGGCATGGTTGGATTCAAACATGCCTAGTTCCATCACATCTTGGGAGAACTTGCTAAACAAGTTCTACAACAAATTCTTCCCCATGTCCAAAGTCAATGAGTGTAGGAAGGAAATAAGCTCATTTACTCAAGAAGAAGATGGGAAATTTTATGAGAGTTAGGAGAGATTTCAAGATATGTTGATTAAGTGCCCTCCACATGGATACGAGAAGTGGAGACTCGTGCAATTTTTCTATCAAGGATTAACTCAATCTAACCGTAGCATGATCGAGTTGATGAATGGAGGCGCATTTCTGAGTTTGACGGGAGAGAAGGCGTATAGGACCTTAGATCAGTTATCCGACAATTCCCAACAGTGGGATTTTTCAAGCTGTCGAGATAAAGCTGCTCGCATTCAGAAGAAGGGAGGCATCTATGAGGTGAAAGAAGATGTTGAGTTAAAGATGAAGATAGATGCTCTCACAAAGAAGGTCGAAGCTCTAGTTGTAAGCAAATCCATCAGTGCTACCAACCCATTCCACGTTGATTGTTGTTCCATCTGTGCTAGTCCCATGCACTTAGCACAGACTTGCCCATCTTTACAAGCTTTTGTTGAGTCACCAATGGAGCAAGTGAACGCTTTCAACGACTATAGGAAACAAGCCAATGGCCTCTTTTCCGAGACCTACAATCTAGGGTGGCGAAACCACCCTAATTTCTCATGGAAGCAGAACCAGCCTATGACTCAAGGGGGAGTTCCTCACCAATCCCACACTCAATACCCCCTGGATTTCATCAGCCGGTTCACCAGCAGAGTCGTCCTACCCAGCTAGCACCATCATACCAAGCCCCTACTCAATCCCCTGCCTCTTCTTCACAATCCACTATGAAAGACACTCTTAAGGCCTTCATTCAGGTTACAGGGCAATCCATCAATGATGTGAAGAATGCTACCATGGTGAACACTCAAGCTATTGCCAAGATGGAGACCCAGATCGGGCAAATTGCTAGTCACCTGGGGGAGAGAGAGAAGGGAAAGCTCCCTAGTCAGCCTGTGCCAAATCCAAAGTTGCAGTTCCATGAGGGAAGTTCATTAAATGCAGTGCATGGGTTGGAGCATGTGCAAGCCGTTGTCACACTTAGGTCAGGGAAACAAGTAGACAACCAAGTGGTTCACCCTGAGGAGAACCCTGCTGCACAAGAAGGACAAGGAAGCAGGAGCGTAGAGAAGAGAGATGCCGAGCCATCTACATTAGCTCCGACCATAGAGACTCCTCCTAGGTCGTTTATACCTAAGGCGCCTTACCCTGATAGACTTCTTGCGCCCAAGAAAGGAGGAAAGTTCGAGGACATTCTGGAGGTGTTCAAACAAGTGCAGATCAACATCCCGTTCTTGGATGCCATCCAGCAAGTGCCGTCTTACGCTAAGTTCTTGAAGGACTTGATCACCGTCAAGCGGAAAACCAATGTCCCAAAAAAAGTTTGTTTGACCGAGCAAGTCAGCTCAATCCTCCAATGTAGGTTGCCTATCAAGTACAAGGACCCTGGATGTCCTACTATCTCTTGCACGATAGGAGTCAGCCACATTGAGAAGGCTTTGCTTGATCTTAGAGCCAGTGTCAATCTCTTACCCTATTCAGTTTACCTGCAATTGGGGTTGGGAGAATTGAAATCTACCTCCATGACACTGCAGTTGGCTGACAGGTCAGTCAAAGTTCCACGGGGAATAGTAGAGGATGTTCTGATCAAGGTAGATAAATTCTATTTCCCAGTGGACTTTATAGTGCTTGACACCGAGCCAGTACAGAACGTTGGAGTTCAAATACCAGTAATCCTAGGGCGACCATTCTTAGCTACGGCTAACACCCAGATCAACTACAGGACAGGGGTGATGAAGATCTCCTTCAGCAACATGACAGTAGAGCTGAACATTTTTGACATCAGCAAGAAACCGAGGGAGTGCGATGAGATCAGTAGCGTCTTCTTGATAGAGGAAGTTCTGGAGGAAAGTATTGAAGAATCAAGCACCAAAGACCCTTTGGAGGCCCAAAAACTTGTTGTGCAAATTATAATACTCGCAAGTGCACGAATCGTTTTGCAATATAGTGTTATGCAAGTGCGAGGTCGATCCCACGAGGAATTGTGTTGTGAAAATTAATCTCTATTCAAACTAATCCTATTTTAACCTAGTTCCAAATTTAGGGGTTTTTGATAAAAGAAAACATAAGCAAAATTAATGAAAATAAAGGGGTCTAGGGTTTTGGAATCCACACTCACCAAATCACAACAACCTAATCTCATGCTCATCACACATATTTTGAGGTTTTCATATGCAAATCTTAGGTATGTTCTACATTTGCTTCAAAAATAGTTTAAATCATTCAATGAATCCATTCTTCCACAAATCACAAAAAGATATCTAGTTTCAACTAAATCATCAAATGTATCCATAGAATGAAACACAATGAATATCCAACATACATGAAAACCCAAGCCATCAATTTAATGAAACTATATCAAATTATCACTTGTATCCGGAAATCACAAGAGATATCCAAAAATAATCTCAAAAACCGAAATAGAACAATGAGAAATCAAGCCCATAAACTCAAATAGCATAAACAAGCATGAAACTCAGTTTCTATTCACTGGTGAGGTTTCATCCTCAACCCTAGATGAAAGTATTAGCTAGACATGAACAAAGAAAGCATAAATAAACTACAAGAATGCATTAAAAACGAATAAACTTACAAAAGATTGAAGTTCTAGGTTAAAATCGACCCAAAAACCCTAAGATACAGTGAAATCGGCCCCTAGGGCACTCCTAAGCGGCCTCCTCCGCGGCTCTTCTTTCTAAAAATGAGAAAAGAATGGTATTTATAAAGTTAGCTAGGGTTTTTGAAATTCCAGCTCCGCATAACTTCGATCGATCGATTTTATAATCGATCGATCGACTTCGGGCAATTTTTGATCGATCGACTTGAGATTCGATCGATCGACTTCCCACCAATTCCGAATTTCCAGCTTTTTATGTATTTTCACTTGAAAATTACCATTTTTCTCTTAATATCCTGCAAAAACGCAAAAACACCAAAACTAACCAAAACATCAGAAAATAACAAAGCTAAAGGTTTAACTAATGTAAATTAAGGGGTCCAAATATACAATATTTGGCACTCATCAAATAGCCCCAAACTTACATTTTGCTAGTCCCTTAGCAAAACAAAATGAAAAACATAATCAAAGCATGAAACATAAGTCCTCTTTCTTGGGAGAAACGATTGCATTTAGCATATGCAACAAGCCTTTTAAACCCCTAGGACTCCCTAGTGGATGAATGAAGTCTCGTGAGGGTTTGCTAGAAATGATACCCACAAACATTGAAACACTATGTTGTCAACAAGAAAGAATTTTCACACAAACCACGGTTCATACGTCATTGGCATGCTTAAAAAGACAAACCTCATCATAAACATCAAAAGGGGATCCAACATCAAATCACTCATAAATGGACAATTAAGACATCACATTTTCTCAAAAGTGTAGAGTGAAATCAACATGCAATTATGAGGTTTCATTTTAATCTCAAGATAAGTACCTCAAAAATCGTTGGACTCCCTATCAAATGAAACAACCAAGGCAAGATATGCAAATTATTTTATTTTATATATAAATTTTTTTTGTTTTTTTTGTTTTTTTGTTTTTTTTTTTTTTTTTTTTGTGTAGGCTATGCAATGCTCGGCTCTCTTAAGCTTTCTAGTTGACCCATGTAACGAGTGTTGGGCCAGTGGCTCCTGCACCAGATGGTCTTAGGGCACTAGATGTAGAAACATCCCTAAGGGCTTAATTACTCAAGTCAAAATGGCTACGAAGCCAAACTAACCATACAATTAACCAAATTGAAATTCTCACCTTTTGACGCGAACACTCAATGCTTAGTGAGGCAAGAGGCCCGGTTACTCAGTGAAAAACTCAAAATGATCTTCTTCTTTTTATTTTTTTTTTTATTTTTTTATAAATATATATATAAATATCTTGCAAGCCAATGTTATTTATCAATAAATCATCCAACAATTCTCAAAATACACAATTAAGCACAAATTCATACCCCACAGATTACATGCTAATGTGCTTGTGATAATTCAACTCAAACAAGTGAAGTCTCACTAGCCCAAAGATAAGTCAAAAGACTTAGATTCCTAATGACATGATGTATTCAAAACTTTAAGCAAGCTGATGAAATGCAAACCACAGCTATGGCTTAACTCAAACTTGACAACAAATTTTTTTTTTTTTTTTTTAGAACAAAAAGACAACTAAAAATAACTAAACAAACAAAAAAATTAAACAAACAAACAAATGGACAGAATGTTTTTCCATACCCTTAAACTTGAATTACACATTGTCCACAATGTGTAGTGTAGAAATACATTACCGGAAATACAAAAACATCGAGGTGTGAAAGGTCAAGGCGTCCCCCAAACTTAAACACCAAACACCTGTCAACAAAACTAACAGCAACATTTTTTCATAGAAACAAACATCAAAAGGTTAATTGCTGTCAGAAACAAAAATAAAATAACAAGAAATGAAATGAAAAATGAATGAAATTCCAGCTCCGTATAAATTCGATCGATCGATTTTATAATCGATCGATCGACTTCGGGCAATTTTCGATCGATCGACTTGAGATTCGATCGATTGACTTCCCAGCAATTCCGAATTTCTAGCTTTTTATGTATTTCC
Source organism: Alnus glutinosa (assembly GCF_958979055.1). Taxonomy (NCBI): domain Eukaryota; kingdom Viridiplantae; phylum Streptophyta; class Magnoliopsida; order Fagales; family Betulaceae; genus Alnus; species Alnus glutinosa. Next base: position 9,516,772 of record NC_084893.1, read on the forward strand.
ACTTGAAAATTACCATTTTTCTCTTAATGTCCTGCAAAAACGTAAAAACACCAAAACTAACCAAAACATCAGAAAATAACAAAGCTAAAGGTTTAACTAATGTAAATTAAGGGGTCCAAATATACAATATTTGACACTAATCAGCATGCTTTGCTCAGTTCGGAAAGGATCTGGACTTGGATGAGTTACTTGAGCAAGCAAATGCCATTTTAGAGTTTGCTCATCTGGAGAGCAAGGAAGAAGAGGAGGGAACAGTACCTGAGCCTCCTAAGAAGGAACTTAAGCCCCTGCCGGACAATCTTAAGTATAAGTTCCTAGGTCCAGCCAGACTTTTCCTGTAATCATAGCTTCAGATCTACATGCTAATCAGGAGGAGAAATTGTTAGACGTTTTGAGAGAGCATAAGGAAGCTATAGGCTGGACCATAGAAGATATTAAGGGAATCAGCCCCTAGGTGGTTATGCACAAGATACATCTGGAGGAAGACACCAAACCATCGAGGGATCCACAGAAAAGTAACCATGCAGGAAGTCGTCAGAGGAGAAGTAATCAAGTTATTGGATTCAGGAATCATCTACCCAATCTCTGGCAGCAAATGGGTGAGCCCTATTTATGTCGTGCCCAAGCAGGCTGGAGTAACAGTCATGCAGAACAAGGAAGGTGAGTTGGTACCAACTCGAGTATAGTCTGGATGGAGAGTCTGCATCGACTACTGCAAGCCGAACACCGCCACCAGGAAAGATCACTTTCCTCTTCCGTTCATTGATCAAATGGTGGAGCGGTTGGCCGGGCACGAGTATTATTGCTTTTTGGATGGTTATTCTGAATATAACCAGGTCCCTGTGGACCCTGAAGACCAAGAGAAGATGACCTTCAATTGTTCGTTCGGGACGTTCGCCTACCGACGCATGCCCTTTGGGTTATGCAATGCACCCGCTACTTTTCAGCGGTGCATGATTAGCATCTTTTCTGACATGGTGGAGCGTTTCCTGGAGGTATTTATGGACGACTTCTCGGTTTTTGGGTCATCTTTTGAGGAGTGTTTGCACCACCTCACGTTAGTCTTGGTGAGGTGTAAAGAGAAGAACCTGGTACTCAACTGGGAGAAGTGCCATTTTATGGTAAAACAAGGAATCATGCTCGGGCACGTCATCTCTCGTCGGGGGATAGAGGTAGACAAGGCGAAGGTAGATCTGATATCCAACCTTCCGCCCCCACGAATGGTGAAAGAGGTTCGCTCTTTTCTGGGCCATGCAGGATTTTATCGGCAATTCATCCAAGACTTCAGCAAGATCGCTTGGCCCTTGTGCAAATTATTGGTGAAGGAGGCCTCTTTTATTTTTGATGAAGATTGCAAGAAGGCATTTGGGGCCTTGAAGGCAATTTTGACGTCCACACCCATCATTCGGTCCTCCAGCTGGGGTACACCTTTCGAGATCATGTGTGACGCATCCGATTATGCCGTTGGAGCTGTTCTGGGGCAGCGCATCGACAAACTCCCCCACGTCATTTATTATGCAAGTCGGACTCTGAACGACGCCCAGCTGAATTATTCGACCATTGAGAAGGAGCTGCTGGCAGTCGTATTTGCTTTGGATAAGTTTTGATCCTACCTGTTGGGATTAAAAGTCATCATCTACTTGGATCACGCGGCATTGAAGTATCTTTTCTCTAAAAAAGATGCTAAATCTCGCCTCATCCGGTGGATTTTGCTGTTACAAGAGTTCGACATTGAGATTTAGGATAAGAAGGGTTCCGAAAATGTGGTGGCCGATCATCTCTCGAGGATTACCGTGGATTTCACAGAAGAAGCCATCCCCATCTCTGAGACTTTCCCCGATGAGTAGTTGATGCATAACTATAAAAGGTCCATCCCATCTTGATCGGAGCTTACCAGGAAATAGGTTAAGTTTAGAATTATAAAGCCATATCTTTGGGTCTAGAACGAAAGTCTTAGGCCGAATGTGTTTATCATGAAATGGTTTGGTTTTCTCCTTGTACATCCGTGCACTTTCGTTAGCATCATTGTAGCTCTTCAAGTTCGCTCAATTGTAACCTTCAGTGAGATCCTGGAGATTTCATATCAGAATTAAAGGTCTTTACAGCCCACCAAGCCTTGTGCTCTAACTCAACAAGGAGATGGCACGCCTTGCCATAAACAAGCCGGTATGGTGACATGCCAATTGGTGTCTTGAACGCTATACGGTAGGTCCATAATGCATCATTGAGTCGCAAGGACAAATCCTTGCGATCTGGCCGAATCGTTTTCTCTAAAATATGCTTGACTTCCCTATTGGATAATTCTACCTAACCACTAGTCTGAGGATGGTAGGGTGTAGAAACTTTGTGAGTGACAGAATATTTGACAAGCAAGGTTTTCATAAACCTATTGCAAAAATGTTTTCCGCCATCACTGATAATTGCACGAGGCATACCAAATCTACTAAAGATGTTTGCTTGAATGAACTTGACAACGACTTTATGATCATTGGTTCTGGTAGCCACAACCTCTATCCATTTGGATACATAGTCCACCGCCACTAGAATGTATTCGAATCCAAAAGATGGCGGGAAAGGGCCCATGCAGTCTATCCTCCACACATCAAAAATATCTACAATTAAGGTGGGGTTTAGAGGCATCATGTCCCTTTGGGACATTGTTCCAAGGCGTTGACATCTATCACACGCCTGACAAAACTTAAAAGCATCCTTAAATAAGGATGGCCAAAAGAATCCACTCTGTAAAACCTTCGTTGTGGTCTTTTAAGCACTAAAATGTCCTCCACATGCTAGAGTGTGGCAAAATGTGAGGATGCTATTAATTTCACTCTGAGGCACACATCGGCGAATGATTTGATCAGGACAATACTTAAAAAGTTCAAGATCCTCCCAAAAGTAGGATCAGATCTACTTGAAGAAATGGTCTTTTGTTTGCTTAGACCAATAAGATGGAATTTTACTTGTAGCCAGGTAATTAACAATGTCAGCGTACCAAGGTATTTCTTGAGGCGTGATCTCAAACAGTTGCTCATCTAGAAGGAATCATGAACTGGAATGAGAGAGGACTCTAGAAAAGTCCAAGAAAGATGGTCAGCTACAACATTGTCAGATCCTTTTTTTTTTTTTTTTTTTTTTTTTTTTTTTTTTTTTATCTCGTATCTCTAAATCAAACTCTTGTAATAAGAGTATCCATTTAATCAAACGGGGCTTTGTTTCATTCTTTGCCATTAAATGCCTCAGAGCGGCATGATCAAAGTATATATATAATGACCTTGGATCCTAAGAGATAGGAACGGAATTTGTCCAAGGCAAAGACCACTGTTAACAACTCCTTCTCTGTTGTGGTATAATTCACTTGAGCTTCTAAGAGAGTTTTGCTAGCATAATAAATAGCATGAGGGAGCTTGTCCTCACGTTGGCCTAAGACGGCACCCACAACATAGTCGGATGCGTCGCACATGATTTCAAAAGGAAGAGACCAGTTGGGAGTCTTCATAATTGGGGCTGAGGATGAAAGAGCAGGGAGTTTCTCGAATGCCTCAAGACAAGCTTCATCAAAATTAAACAGAGTCTCCTTGGCAAGAAGATTGCACAAGGGTCAGGAAATTTTACTAAAATCTTTAATGAGGCAGAGATAAAAGCTGGCATGTCCGAGAAACGAGCGAATTTGCCTTACCGTGGTAGGCGGTGGAAGTTTTGAAATTAGCTCCATTTTCACTTTGTCTACTTCTATTCCTCTTTTGGACACTATGTGTCCCAAAACAATTCCTTCTTGAACCATAAAATGGCTTTTTTCCCAACTTAAAATTAAATTTGTCTCCTTGCATTGTTGAAGAGCGAGTGAAAGGTTATGGAGACATTTATTAAAAGTAGGTCCAAAGACTGAAAAATCGTCCATGAACACTTCAAGGAATTTTTCTACCATATCTGAAAAGATAGACATCATACACCTTTGAAATGTTGTAGGTGCATTACATAACCCAAATGGCATGCGTCTATATGCGAAGGTACCGAAGGGATTGGTGAAAGTCATCTTTACTTGATCTTGGGGATCAACGGCCACTTGATTATATCCTGAATAACCACCCAGGAAGCAGTAATAACTTTGGCCAGCAAGACGTTCTAGGATTTGATCAATAAACGGCAGTGGAAAATGATCCTTCCTAGTTGTGGAGTTGAGTTTCCTATAATCTATGCTTACACGCCATCCAGTGGTCGTGAGTTGCAGAATTAGGTGACCAGATAAATTCTCAACCACGATGATACCTGATTTCTTGGGGACCACTTGTATGGGACTTACCCATGTACTATCCGAGATGGGGTAAATGATACTCGCATCTAACAATTTAACCACCTCTTTCATAACCACATCCTTCATGTTAGGATTTAATCTCCGTTGTGCCTCTCAAGAAGGCATAGCATTGTCTTCCAGATGAATGCGGTGCATGCAAAAGGAGGGGTCAATCCCTTTCAAATCACCTACGCTCCAACCAATAACCTCTTTGTGTTCCTTAAGAACCTCCAGTAAACTGCTCTCTTGGTCATCTTGCAAATCAGACGCAATGATGACTGGGAGAGTGTCATTAGAACCTAAAAAAGTATACTTGAGCATTGCAGGAAGCTGTTTTAACTCAAGTTTTGGTGGAGAAATAAGGGAAGGAACAAGAGGAATGCCTACTAGGTAAAGGCTCCTTTGGTAATCTCCGAGGAACGTCTATTGCGTCCGCGGTGTCAAGCAAGGAATTAACCTCGTCAACATAATGCTCCGTGTTGAAGTCTTCAAAATCAAAATGAGATAGGCAAGCCTCTAACGGATCTTTCATCAAAAGGTGGGGGAGTGTGTCTTCAACAGGATCTTCAATCATGTCTAATAAGAAAAACTCACTTGTATCCGATGGATGCTAAAAGGCATTGAAAATGTTAAGCCTTACTTTCATGTTTCCAAAGGTTACCTCCATCTCTTCCGTCCTGCAGTTTATGCATGCGTTAGCCGTAGCTAAGAAAGGATGTCCCAGGATGACAGGGATAAGCTTTGTGGGATCTAGGACAGGTTTTGTATCAAGAACAATGAGGTCAACTGGGAAATAGAACTTGTCTACTCTAATAATAACATCTTCAATGACACCACGAGGTTTCTTAACGGGTATGTCTGCAAGTTGTAAGACAACTATCGTGGGTTTTAATTATCCTAATCCTAGTTGGACATAGACCGAGTAGGGTAACAAATTAACACCGGCGCCAAAATCAAGGAGGGCCTTCTCAATGGCATGGTCTCCAATGATACATGAAATAGTAGGAGCACCAGGGTCTTTGAGTTTGGGAGCAACGGTGAGTTGGATCAATGAACTCACTTGCTCGGTTAGAAGAATTTTCTCTGGACTACGCTTCCTCATCTTCTGCTTTTGGGTACATAAATCTTTTAAAAATTTAGCGTACGATGGTATCTGTTGGATAGCATCGATGATAGGGATATTGATTTATACCTGTTTAAAAATATCCATCATCGATGATAGGAATAGAGCTATAGGCTCATAAGGTGTCTCAAGAGTAGTCTTCAACTTCTCATTACGATTTTTAAGGGGCCAATTTGGATCTGGCAGGGATTCATCCTCTTCAGTGGCTCCTTGTCCAACCTTATTATCAACTGTCTTTCCACTCCTCAATGTTGTAACCGCATGGACTTGTTCATGGGTTCCGCTTCTGGAAGCATTCCCATCGACCATATATTGTCCCTTAGGGTTTGCTACTGGTTGGGAGGGGAGTTTTCCTTATCTTCTCTGGATAAGTGCATTTGCCAGCTGTCCAACTTGGCCTTCTAACTTAGCAATTGATTGGGAATGAGAATGCAGCATTTGAGTATTTGCTTCCAAATTTCCAAGTGTAATCAATACTTTCTCCTCGAAAGCAAAATTCTTAGGAGGAGGAGGAGCTGACTGGTACTGATACTGAGGGGGTGATAATTGGAGGATTGGTTATAGGATTGATTAGGAGGCAACGGGTGTGCCTGATTATGCAATCCTAAAGAAGGTCCTGAATTCTCTGGAGCTTGAGCTCACCATGAGGAATTCAGATGATTTCTCCATCCCGGGTTATATGAATTAGAATACGGATCATTAACCTGCCTAGAGAAAGCTGCATTCACCTACTTAGAAGGAACTTCAGAAAATTGTCCTATGATGGGACAATCTTTCACCTGATGCGATGGATTCAAGTAGAATGAACATACGTCTTATGGATTAGCTATGTGAAGGGCGGTTGTAGGCACAAAACCAACGGCCATAATTTGATCTAATTTCCTTGATAAGGCATCCATCTTAGTATTCATGTCTAAGGGATGGCTTACTTCAAAAATGGTCTCACTTTTCTGGTTTTTAGACGTAGGTGTCTTACGACCGAATGATGAATGGTGCAAAGAGTTCTCATCAAGATTTTCGAAAAGGGTCCACGCATCAACCTCACTCTTCAACATAAAGGTAACTCCACGCGAGGAATCTACCATCTGTCTATGAGGCTCAATTAAGCCATCATAGAAGCATTGAATAAGTTGCCACTTAGGAACAATATGATGTGGACACTTCCGTAGAAGGTCCTTCATCCTCTCCCAAGTTTCATGAAATGTCTCTCCCTCTATTTGTGAAAATCCAGTTATGGATTTTTCGTATTTGGTTAGTCTTCCCTATGGTAAAATATTTCTTGAGGAACTCATGTTGCATGTGAGCCCAAGAAATAATGGAATTGGTCTCTAGGGAATTTAACCAATATTTCGCCTTATCTTTTAAAGAGAACAAAAAAAGGCGCATCCTTAAAGCATCTTCGGAAAAGTTTTGCAACCTCATGGTTGAGCAGATTTCAATCAACTCATCGAGATGATTATAGGGATCCTCGTTAAGTCCATAGAAAGATGGAAGCGTTTGTATAATGCTGGACTTAAGTTCAAAATTGTTAGTAATTTATGTTGGCAACATTCTAGATGACAAAAACACTTTATGTAATGGTTGCTATTTTAAACAGGTTTATCGGTTTTATTCAGAGTCTTCAAGTTATATGGACAATGTTCATTTCAAGCCATGTGACTAGTCACAAGTTCCTAGAAGATGTCCATGAATATCCATGTTTTTTCCAAGTCAGATCAACCGGTTCCTGTGTAACCATCTAGACGGGCCTTTAAAGGAGTCCGGACGCCTTGTAGTGTCTAGAAGCTTCAGCGTCGAAGACGTCCGGACGTCAGGGCAACACCGTCTAGACTGTAGGTCAAGCTTTTCCAATTTCTACTCGGAGTTGGATTTCGGTCAACACTTATTTGGGAAGTTTCTATAAGACGTCCGGACGATGTGGTAACTTGTTCGAATGCTATCCAGCATTCCAAAATATTTCAAGTTTCCTTTAAAAGCACGGAAAAGAGTTACAGTGAAGACCGTCCAGATGCTCAGCCAAGCCGTCCGGACGTGGACGTGGACCTATTATGGGAAGATTTATGCTATTCTAGAAAGGCGGTCTCAAAAGACCGTCCGGACGAGGTTATCTTCCGTTCGGACGCTCCACAGCCAGAGTCCGAATTTGTCTAGCATTAGGTTTTCTGAAGCCTATTTATAGAGGGCTCTAGGCTTGTTATTTGTAAGAATTCAATTTAGAATTCCATAGTGCTTAGAGAGGGTGATTATGGAGAATTGAAGATCCGCTAGCTCTCTAGCCGTTGTCGGTATGTGCTACCTTTATTCGTGTGGAGTCAATCTTAGGGGTCGGCCCTAAGGTAAAAGAATTCATCAAAGACCCCTTCAAGTATGAGACTTAGTTAAGAAGCGTTCACAATGTACTTCATGTGATAGTTAAAGGTATGACTACTGCAATAGGTTTTGTGAGTACGAGTGCTTTATAACTTGCTTTGTCTTTGGATAGTGAATTTCCTGGGTTTGGCTACCCCGGAGTGGTTTTTCTCTTCACAGAGTTCCCACTTCGTCAACAAATATCTTGTCTTTTTTATTTTCCTGCACTTTAGATATTTTGTTGCACACAAACACACACTTGGTTGTTTAGAAGTCATATTTTATTTTCAATTGGTAATAGAGCTTGGTATACTCTGTTTGAGATTTATTTCTTGAGTGTGATTTTTTTTTTTTACTTCTATTTTTTTATAATGTCTCAATCTCTTCATTGCATTCCTGCCTTTGATGGCACGAATTATGGGTATTGGAAAGCTCGTATGTGCTTCTTTTTAAAATCTATTGATGTTTGGCAAATTGTAGAAACTGGTTGGATTAAACCAGAGGCTACCATTGCCGAACTATCTGTTGCTCAAAATAGTGCATGACTTTCCAATGATAAAGCCCTCCATGCTCTATGTCAAGTGCTTTCCCCATCTGAATTTGCAAGAATTTCAAATTGTGAATCCGCTAAAGAAGCATGGCAAATCTTAGAAACAACATATGAGGGCACCAAACTAGTTAAATCTGCCAAGCTCTAGATGTTGATTTCTAGATTTGAAGAAATTAAGATGTTAGAGAATGAGACATTCGGTGAGTTTTACACCAGGATCAACGACTTGAGAAACTTGATGGTGAGTCTCGAGAAGAATGTATCTGATGCAAAACTCATCAAAAAGATTCTAAGGTCTTTACCAGAGCGTTTCAGGATTAAAGTGACTTCCATTGAAGAAAGCAAGGACTTAGATTTTATGAAGATTGAAGAGTTGGTGGGATCTCTTCAAACTTATGAGTATTCTCTACCCCCAGTCAAGAAAGCAAAGGGGATGGCCTTCTAAAAGCAAAGCCTCATCAGATGAAGACTCGGAAAATGAAGAAGAGGTAGCGATGATCGCTAACAAGATCAATAAATTGATGAAGACTGATAAATTCATTGAAGGACTGATAAATTCGTTTTGTGAGTACGAGTACTTTGTAATTTGCTTTGTCGTTGGATAGTGAATTTCCTGGGTTTGGTTGCCTCAGAGTGGTTTTTATCTTTATAGAGTTTCCACTTTGTTAACAAATATCTTGTCTCTTTTATTTTCCGCATTTTAGATATTTTGTTGTACACGAACACACACTTGGTTGTATAGAAGTCATATTTTATTTTCAAAAATGAGCTGCCGAATTTGGTAGCTGGATGGCCGAAGAAGGTATGTACGTAGAGGGAACATAATGGTCCCTCAACAGCACGTACGGTGGTGGTTCAGCCATATGGTCTTTAGAACAGGCTCTTTGACATGAGTTCCCTTTGGATCTATGGCGTCTAGAAGTTCGTTCTATGTCTAGGTCGCTCGGATAAAGTGGCAAAGATAGTGAGCGGCGACCGAACATAAACTAATCAATTTAGAATAATAGTATCTACAACACAAAAAAGCAGCAAAATGAAAGAAGAATTCAGTAGAATACCGGTTCCTGCGATGATTCCAATGTTGCAGCAGCTTCAGTGCTACTGGGTAAAATCGCTCGATCGATTTAGTTGTCGATCACACGAAATTTCTTTGCAGAAAACTGAGAAATCGAGATAAATTTTACAGAAACCAATTGTTACCAAAATTGAAAACACAACAGTACCTACGTAATAGAAAAATATGCTGGAAAAAGGATGGAAAAACTCAAAAAGGATCAGTTACTGCCGTGAAACACAAGATGCAGTAGCTTCAGTACTACTGGAAGTAGATCGATCGATTAATATGTCGATCGAAACTCGCTTAATCGATTAATATGTCGATCGATTGAAAATTACTCGATCTATTAGCTTATAGATCGATCGATTCTTTTCTGCAGAAACAAAAAGAATGCAAACAAAGAATTGATCTTGGTTGTAAAACCCAAAAAACATTTTTTTGACTTTAAAACAGTTTTATGCACAGATTTAAACCATTTGTACAGAATTAAACTAGATACAGTCCTACATATTCCATAAACAACCGTTAACAATCCCCGGCAACAACAATAAAAATTGGTAACATTTTCACCAATGATTAAAAATACTGATTTTGGTTTTGAAAACTAAATCGGCTTTGAACGCTCGCAATAGTACGAATCAGTTGTACTATAGTAAGGGCTATCAACCCACAAGGATTGGGGGGTTGTTTTGCGTAACGGGATATCTAAGAATGTATCTAATTTAACCTTGAAAAAAAAGAGATAAGGATTATAGAATTGAAGCTACAACAAATAAATTGATGAACAGTGGACAATGAAATAAATGAAAAGTAAACTTAGGGTATTGATCTTTATCTAATCAGCATACTAATGGAAAGCTTAAAGACTCATGTGGATCTTCTTAACATGTATGATATGAGCGCGTAATGGGTGTAACCATACTACGATCTTGAAATGAAATTACTTAAAAATAAGCATACATGATTTATGAATACTATACTAAAGACATAATAATAAGATATCTCAGTTTAACACCAATCACTCCACATAAAGATTAAATTATAATTGAAAAGCGTTTTAAACTACGAAAGGTGTGGAGTAATCGATGTTCCTTGGTGTACCCTATAAAACGACTCTAATAAATAAACATTCATCATGTCAAATGACATCATTGCATAGACATCGTTCTCTCAATCACAGAAATTGGGAACGTCAATTTTACTCAAGAAATCAAGAAATCTCATAGACAAGAATAACTTTTTTTCATGAACAAATATGGATTGGAATATTAAAAACAAAACCGTTTGCAATCGTAACAACAAGGGCTCTATAATCCTCAAGTCTACACAATCATCATACATCTCAAGAAAAACCTAAGAACATTAAGAACAATCCATGGTTTTTAGAAAAGATTTGATCAAACCCTAAGAACGGGCTTAGCTACACATGAGAAAACTAAATCTATCAAACTAGTAAAGAAAACAAGAAGAAAATGAAGAACAAAACGATATTAAAGCTTAGAGAATTTGGATTACAAAAAAAAAGAAAATACAAACTAAGCTATAAATGAGAAGACAATAAGAAAAACAAAGAAAATGAGCTCTTTGGATTTTTGGCCCAGAGAGTTGCATCAAAGGAAACTAAAAGGTATGGAAATTTAATCTAAGATGCACTTGCAAAATCAAACCTAATAAGATGCATATCTAAACCCTAATCTATCATCAAATATTTATAGATATTTTAATCTAACAAACTATCATCAATGATCGATTTTTGGCCGTACAAAGTAGATGTCGAGATCCTCTATCAACTGCACCACTTGCGTTTGAATTTTGAATCGTATAAAGATTGGTTTGATATCTGTAGCTTTATCCATAAGATTTGAAATCGTTCGATCGACCCTTGAAGTCGCTCGATCGACTTTTGCTCAATCGATTTTGATGTTGCCCTATGTCGCTCGATCGCATGTCGCATGATCGATTTTTCTTCGACTAATGAATTTCGATCGATAGATTTCCCTTGGCCAATTTTCCAATTGGCAAGAGCAAACTTGAACTCTGGAAATGATAGAAATCATCCTTGATTTATTTTCAGGTTTAAGTCAGATGTTTTGAATTAGTTTTCAATTAAGACCTGAAAATAATACAAAACACAAAAGCACAACAAAACATTATATTTATAACACAAACTAAGTATAGTATATGTGAATTAAGGGTTCTTGAATAGAATATTTCAAGACTTATCAAGATGCAACTATAATTCATGAAAACTCGTAATCAAGTTACAGATAGTTGGATGAAGCCACTAAAGTATGATACTTTTAACGAGCTATAAACATTACTTGGAGTAAATAGAAATTGAGTTTAACGTGTTTGCTCGCAAGGAGGGGTTTGAGTAATAAACTTCTAATTCTAAGAGAGAATTATCTATTAAGTCTTTTAGTGTTCTTGTCGATTTACTAAGTTGAAGAGTTTGTATCTTTTAGTTTTTCATGCATGCATGTAGGAGTTACATGAGACTTATTATGCATGGGAGAATTATAAGGATTTATGTATGTAGAATCACATGGAATTTATCATGTGAGAGTTATATATATAGGATTTATCCTTTATGTGAGAATTGTGCTTTGTTGGAGCTAGAATTATAACATATAAATAACCATGTAAGCATGCTATTGCATGTAATCAAGTTGAATAAAAATCATCAAGAGATAGGGCATGTTTGTTAAATTTTTTGTTTTTTGTTCTCAAAACAAAAGAAAAAAAAAATTAACAAACAATCAAAAATACAAAACACTTTTATAAATCTGTTTTTTTCTCTTGTTGTAAGAATATTTTGACAAAATAAATGCTTCAATTTTGCAAAAGTCGGAGTTAACTCGTTATTTAATTCTTATTTTTTTTTTTGTACAAAAAAAAATAAAAATGATTCGGGTGGCCATCCTAAGTGGAGGAGGGGTGGATGCACGGCCACCCCACCTTTTTTTTGTTTTCCTCTTTCCTCTTTTTTATTTTTTATTTAGTTTTTTTTTTTTTTTAAAGAAAAATGTAGCTTTCTATTTATTTAGGTTTTTCAAAATAATCAGGTACACTTTATGAAATATATTTTTTCAAATGTGGATTACACCAGAAAACATTCTAAAAGAACAGCTTTTATCTTTATGTCATATGAGAATACTTTTTCAAAAAAAAAAAAAAAAAAATCAAAATACCCCCCAAAATACATTAACAAAGATACCTATCTCTTCCAATTCCTACTCCTCTTGGTGTGTTTGTGAGTTCTCCGATTGTCAACACCCTATGCATCGATTTGGTTTCACTATGGCTCAAATGATCTAGTTTCTCAAAAGAGAAATGGGACATGAGCTTATGATTTAACACAAGATACGCCCTTAAAGATCGTGCGAAGAAGATGAAATGGGGAAATTTAATTGTGGGCTAGGTTGGTCATTCGAAGGTGATGAGGAGAGGCTTGATGATGGTTGAGGACACGGCCTAGGAAAAAAAAAAAAATTGTAAAGGAGGATTAAGGATAGGCAGTGGTGCGGCTTAGTGGATGGAAAATGGATCAAATTTTAAGGAGGCCCAAATGCACATAGAAATTCAGGTTCGTTGAAAATGAGATCCCTGAAAATATATAAACAACTAGTAGATAGATTTAAGCATTTTTATCCTATTTGAAGAGGACTATAACCCAAGAAAATACACCGTAAAGAGCGAGGCTGGAATTTTTTTGAAGTGTATTGCCGTAAATTGGGCCAACAAGAACAACCAAACACCTGAAAAAACTTATAGTGAGGAGCACATTTGAAAAGAGTTTTAAAAGGAGAACGGTTTTGAAGAGTTGGAGTAGGCATGCGATTTATTGAATAACATGCAGTGAAAAAAGCATCATCCCAAAAAATGGAAATGCATATTGGCATGTGACAATAAGGCAAGTTCGGTTTTAACAATATGTCAATGTTTTCGTTCAATGAAATCGTTTTGTTGGTACGTGTGAAGACAAGACACACGATGAAAAATGCCAAAGTGGTGAAGCAATTTATTTAAGGGGTGATATTCACCACTCTAATTAAATTGGACAACTTTTATTTTGGAGTAAAAAACAACGTTCAACATATGACTTAAATTTCAAAAATATAGAGCTGGCATCATTTTTTCAAGAAATGGGGTAAAGCTACACATGCTCACCCACCATGGCAGAAGCAGGAAGCTTATTCTCAGAAGGGAAGATTTGGTAGAGACGTGAAATTCGGGCCGTGGAGCAACAACCTCCCCGAAGTGCAATCCTTCCAAAAGGAAATAATAGGGACGAAAATCAGAAAAGGTATTAGTATATATCTTTGGTGAATTTGTGAACTAAGAGTAAATTTTTGAATATTTGAGGAACATGCAAGACATCAAGGAGATCAAAATTGAATTTGGGGCAAAAGAGACAGGTGTTTCCAACATGTTTGATGGAAAGCCCATGACCATTGTCGATTCTAATCTGATCGGAGCTCGTGTATTCATCAGCTTTGAGATTCAAATTCACAACATCTGAAGTCAGATGGTGAGTGGTGCCGGAATCTGGGTACCAGTTGGGATCAGAGCAACTGGGGGGAGTAGAAAGATATGCTTGCATAGAAGGATTTTGTTCTCTGTTGTACGAGTTATCACAGCAATGGTAACAATCAAGGGTGACATGGCCGGCATGATCTGTTGCAAACCTGACGCACCGATCGGTTGGAGGGACTGCCGTTGGGTTGGCCATGACTAGCTAAGGAAGAATTTCCATGCCCCTTGCCGCGATGCTGTTTGCCATTGTAGTTGCCATGGTTAGATGAGGAGTTGCTATTGTAGTTGCCACGGCCTCCTCAAGCACCACAGTTTGAGTCCCCACGAGCTGTAATATTAGCACTTGCAATAGACAGATCAAGTGAAGGCTGATTTTGAACATTGTTTCCAGAGTGTGCCAAACATCTCTAGAAGTAGCACAACGAATGACATGTACGTGGTTTCAATGTTAAGGTTGATATGTCTCTAACACTAATTAAGCAAGGGTCATTTTCCTTACACCACATGTGGTTTCAATGTTACTGCACGAGTGAAAGATAGTTCAGAATATTGACTACCCTCTCCCTATCTTACCAGAAAAATGGGGCTAGTGTTTTTAAATCATCCATCTGTTAAGTTGTTAGAGTGTAATGATCCCACAGACAAATGAATGTACCCAATCGAACAGCCTTAAGAGTAATTAAGTCACCACTTGTTCTAAAAGCTTAAGCTTAGCGGGTGATGTATTGCCGATTAGTCCCAAGAAGTAGCAAAACTTGATTCTATTTTGAGGTAGAAAAACCAGTCTAAGAGGAACAAGTTTTAGGCTTCTTTGACTTTTCCCAGAAGAGAACTAATTTCGTAAAGAAGCATGCTGAATGCCTGTGTTAAGTGCTTTAGCATTTATACAATTCTTGTGTTGCTATAGATAAGGGAAAACACAAATCATCTTGACTGTTTATGATATATTCTGTTGTAATTAATAGAAAATGCTAACACTTTGGAAACGGATCTTCTCAATTTTAAATGAACGAGAGAGCATTCAGTTCTTTATAATGCAAGGCATTCAAATAGGATGCTAGTACCAATAGTTTGAGGGCCAAGCCAAGTACTTTGTAGATAAATTCTGAAGGGTTATTGTGCTTTGCATGCATAAATGCTTTTTAAAATTTCTCTAAATTTAATTTTTACTTTTGTTGATTTAATTAGTCATTTTTAAAAAATATTAAATAACAAACTCTCTAAATGTTTCTTTACATTAAATAAATACTATTTTTTATTGATAAAATTAACTACTAAAAGTATTCGATGCATTAAACTCAAGTTAAGCCAAATCTTTTGAAGCATTCAATGCAAAAAATAATATTGAAAAAATTTTAACATTCATTTTTTTGGCTCTTCAAATTTAAGAAGAGATTATGACAAGTGTTAAATTTAATTTTTGATAGTTTGTTATACGGGGATCAAGATTCTCTATAATTATTTGTCCGAATTTTAAAGAATTCAGGCATGTGATTGTGAGAAACTACTTATGGGACTCACCTGACCGAATAAGTAGTATGGTAGCCGGCTCCATTTATATTTGGTCAGGTGGGTTTCATATATGGTCTCTCAAATTTAAACAAATAATTATAGAGGATTCTAACCCGTTAATTTTTATATATTTTGTTAAAAAATTTAAAAGAAAATTAAATTTAAAGAGCACGTAGTAGGTAGCTAGATGTCGATTTCTTGAAAATTATTGAAAGGGACTTTCAGGCTATCAACATCATCATGTCTAGGGCCCATTGTAGCAGGTGGCTTTCGCATCACCATAAAGGAAGCTCATCTATTGGACTGGCTTCACATGTCTATAAGAATGGCAACCATAGTATAGCAATGTAGCTTTAACTAGCTTGTCCTTTAAATCACCAGCCCTATTTTTTTATTTATTTTTTCTTTTATTATTATTTTTGACGGACCTTCACTTTAGAAGGTCTGAAGGGTCGTCATCAAACTTAGTGGACTCGAGTATTAAGGGCATGTTTGTGAAGGATTTTGTTTTTGATTATTTTTTAAAAAATATGTTTAAGTAGGTTTTTTAAATTTAAATTTCACTAAAGTTTTATCGAACTTTTTTTAATTGTATTTCAGATTCTTTAAATCATCTGAATATAATTTTAAAAAATAATTTTTCTCAAAATTTGCAATTTTAAATATAGTAAAAAATAATATAATATAATACAAATTTTTAAAAATATGACCATTAGAATAAAACAAATATTTAAAAATATGACCGTTAGGAAAAGATAAACATTCAAAAAAGAATAAATAGAGAAAGAATAAAACAAAAATTGAAAAAATATTATTTGAATGAAATAGTGATAGTGAATATTTAAAATATTTAGGCTGTTGGGGGTGCATTAAAAAAGTTGCTCACCAGAATAGAAAATAGTAGTTTTTAGCTATTTTTACTTGTAAAATTTGGTGAGCCTACTAAAAATGCTCTAATCCATCAAACAAATTTTTTGTAAGAGAGATTTGGATTAAATAAGAGAAACGGGGTTTTAGGGATTCACTTAGATGCTAAGGGCTCGTTTGGTTGTGAGATTCTTTTTTTTTAAAAAAATAAAATTCAAAATTGCGAATACTGAGAGAATCTGTTTTTTGAAATTATGTTTGGATAATTTAAAAAACTTGAGCCAAATTTTTTTTTTTTTTTTTTTTTTTTAAAAAAAAAAAAAAAAAAAAAGTTTGATAAAATCATAGTAGAATTTGAATTCTAAAAAACAGTATTTTTCAAATACTTTTCGCCCAAACATGCCCTAAATGTTCAAATTTTATTTTGAATAAGAACTTAACTCTAAATTATTACCTGAGCCAAATAATTTGTTAAGCTAAACTTGTCCAATCCTCACGGTTGTAGCTAGAGAGTTTATTTTAATTATTATTAAAATTAGAGAAATGCTAGAGATACCAAATATTTTATTAAGAAATGGATATCAAGATGATAAAGAACTTATTCATTAATATCCATAATTTTTTTTTTTTTTTTTTTAATTTAGTGTTTTGATCCTTAGCATTTCTCTTGAAATTATGAATAAGGACCTCCCACAATAGGGAGGAAAAGAAATGCTAAGAGCACTCATAATGGATTAGCCATTTCCTACTTTTAGTCAAAATCTCCCTCTCCCTTGCTACTCATGTTATTTTCATGTACCTCTCCTACTTAAGAACTGTCATTTTCAATACCTTCAATATCATCATTTTCTTGTAAGATTTCTACTAGCCTTTGTTGATACAATTTCTAGTACGATGTGAATCAGCACGTCTTTCGATGTTCTTCTAGCTTTTCCCAAAAAATCCTACAAAACAAGTAGAGTTAGGGAACCCTTTCGGTGATCTCACTTCGATACTTAAGTTAGTGTTTGAGAGAAAATAGTCTGTTCTTGCTAATTGAAAAATCCAGTCTGCCTTATACCTGGGGTATGAGATGTATTAATAGAGTTGAGTTTACTTAGCAAGTAAGAAATCCCTTGGGATCTATGCCCAGGGATGACAACTTGTTTCTGGCCTTTCTTCCCTACTAAGGAAGGCATCTTAGTGTCTTGTCATTCTTCTGCACCTACAAGGAAATATCGGCGCCCACACTGTAGGTGATATTTTCAGCGCTCTACACCAGGCATTGCGACGCCTGATATTCTTCTTGCTCTGCACGAGGCATTGCGTCACCCGATGCGCTTTTTGAATTCTCGGGACATGTTTGTCCCGGGCCTTGCAACTCGACTCCTACTCTGAGAACAGGACTACCCAAGAGTATTGCTGTCTGGGCTTTACAACCGCCAACCCTCATTGGGCCGATTCTGACCCAAAGACCCATGACTCTCTGGATGGGCTGGTCTGTGTGGGATTATTTCCAATAGTTACCCCCCCCCCCCCCCCCCCCAATTCCCTTATCCGAGGCATAGTCGGACAACGAGAATTATTTGTCCAGGAAAATCGAGGCTCGGCTCCTTCCCTTGTGATTTCCAAAAAAACCTATAAACCCGAGGGTTGACTTTGACCTCCCATGTCTCCGGGGATGGACCCCCCATATCTTCTGAAAATCAGCTACCCTACAAAACCGAGGGTTAAACCCGACCCCCCATTCCTTTTTGTTTTTTTTCTGTAGAGTTGTCCCTGTGGCTCTACGTGTAGAACTAACCAAAAGACTTGCCTTCTTGTTTTCTCTGTAGGGTTGTCTCCCTAGCTCTTAGCGAGGACTGATCTGGGAGACTCGCTTCTTGCTCCCGATGTAGGACTAACTGGGAGACTTTGCCTTGTTCTTGTAAAAGAAATGATATCAACAGGTTTCCGATCTTTAGACCGGAAATGCTCCGATGCTTAATTCAACTCCATTCTTTTTATCCCGAAAAATACTTATTCCAAAATCACAGGAATTTTTCTTGTCTTTATTATAATTGAAATAATAACCTTGTTCTTTGAAGCATAACTTAAAATAAATAAGAGTATTGCCCGAGACTCCCGACTAGCCTTACTACCTAATCTCAACTATAATCTGCTGCTGTCTCGGCTCTCCACGCCATGGGCTCCTGCTTCTCCGGTCCTCCTTTCTTTCTTCATCCTCCCGGGGACCATTCTCCCAATCCCTCTCTTCTTGCTGATGGTCTTGGGGATAATAATCCTGAGGCTGCTGGTCCCGAGACTGATAGTTCTGATGATTTTGGGGCCTGTTATTCCCTAGCTGATTCCTTTGTTCTCCTAAGAACTGAGCCAACTTGCCATTTTTTATAAGCCCCTCGATTAACAACCTTAGGGCTATGTACCCCTCAGTGTTATGACCTGCCTGCTTATGGTAATCACAATATTTGCCTTCATTCTTTTGAGGTGGATCACTGGGTATCTTTGGTGGTTGGCGGAACTCTGAATCTCTTCTGATTTCCATAAAGACTTCTGATATCTTGGTGTTGAGAGGTGTAAATTTGTAATATTTAAATTTCTTTACCGACCTCTGCTCTTCCTCGTCAGCCTTCTTGAATTCTTTTCTTTTTCTTTTTTGGGACCTGTCTCGAGATGGCCTCGATATGGCCATAGCCTTCAGCATCTCTTCCTCATTGATGTATTCCTCTACTTTATCCATCAGGCCCTGTAGGGTACTCAGTTGCTTCCGGGCTAACTTCTTCATTAGAGGCTCTTTAGGCGAAATGCCCTGATAGAGGGCAACGAAAACCATATTCTTAGTTGGATCCTCAACCATCATTTTCTCCCGATTGAACCGAACCATAAACTCTTTAAGAGTTTCATTGCTACGCTGGTGCAATCATAATAAATGTCCGGACGACTTCTTTCGTGTTCAGAAAGCTAGAAATTCTGTCAAAAATATTTTGTTCAACTCTTTAAATTTGTCCACAGAGTTGGGGGCAGTTTCCTAAATCAACCCTAGGCATTCCCGGAGAGAGTAAGTGGGAAGGCCCGGCACGCCACTTCATCGTGTGTCCCGTGAAGGTCTAGGTGAGCTCATAAATTTTCCAAGTGATCGAGAGGATCCCCGTCTCCAACATAACTCGGGATCTATGGGACATTGAACTTCTCCTTCTTTTCCATTTCTATATATGTGCATCTTCTTTCCAGCTCGACAACAATTATGCTAAGATCTCTAGCATCTTCCAATTGGTCTTCTTGACAGTCGGCCCTTCCATTCCTTTGTTAGCGACGATCGTCCTTCCGACGATACTCTTCCCGGAAATTATCTTCTTGGTGACCGTCCTCCCGACGATCCTTTTCTTGATGATTCTCCTCCTAAAAATTACAGACATTGGCACGGCTGTTACGCTTTTCTTCTTCGTGCTCATCCTGATTCACCTTGGGGTGGGACTGTTATGAAATTCTTAGCAGCAACTCTTCATTCTGCCGTGTCATAGCTTCCATCCGAGCCTCCAACATTGCTATGCAATCCTGGTCTCCACCGCCCGGGGGAGGGAACGATAGAGGTTGCGGATTGTTCCGAACTTTCGGATTCAGGTTGGACCTCCTTCGCCTATTGGCTTGGCTTCTAGAATGCGTGTTCATTACCATGACAGATTTCTTTTTTATGAGAAATGAATAATCGTTCCCACAGATGACACCAAACTATTGGTACAGTTTTCGAATACATTTTGAATCAGCATGTCCTTCGGTGTTCTTCTAACTTTCCCCAAAAAATCCTACAAGTAGAGTTAGGAGAACTTTCCGGGGATCTCACTCCGACGCTTAAGTTAGTGTTCGAGAGAAAATAATATGTTCTTGCTAATTGAAAAATTCAGTTTGCCTTATACCTGGAATATGTGATGTATTTATAGTGTTGAGTTTACTTAGCAAGTAAGAAATCCCTTGGATCTACGCTCGGGGATGACTCATTGTTTTTTACCTTCCTTCCCTGTTAAGGAAGGCATCTTAGTGTCCTGTCATCCTTTTGCACCTGCAGGGAAATATCAACGCCCACACTGCAGTTGATATTTTCGGCGCTCTGCACGAGGCATTGCTGTGCTTGATATTCTTTCTGCTCTGCACGAGGCATTGCGTCGCCCAATGCGCTTTTTGAATTCTCAGGACATGTTTGTCCCGAGTCTTGCTAACTCGGCGCCTACTCCTGGGACAGGACTACCTGGGAGTATAGATGTATGGGTTTTACAATTGCCAACTCTTCTTGGGCCGATTCTGACCCGAAGGCCTATAACTTTTTGGATGGGCCGGTCTAACTGGGATTATTCCCAACGGCCTTTAATTCCAACACTTCAACAACATCAGCAACGTCAGGAAGAATTGGATTCAAAGCAGCAATAAGGAACATTGCCAAATGCACCAGTGGCACAAACGCGGAATTGGAAGAAAAAAGAGCCGTTGATTTGATTGTGTAGGGACCGGGCATGGCGTTGATGATGGTGGAACAGGGTTATTATGGAAATTTTTGTGCTCAAGATTTCAGATCTGGAAACTCTTCTTGATCTCGTGGAAAGTGCAGCTTCTTCTGGGGCGATTGTAATGTTGGGTTTGTTAGAGCATTTTTCAGTGTGACAACGTTGTCTCGCTTTGTTTATGGCCGATTAGGTGATCTTGTAATGATTGTGTTTGGTTAGCTGCGATGATTGTGTGATTTTCGGTGATGCTGAGTTGTGATGGTGGAGAGCAGGGTGGTAGTCACAGCAGATAGGGTTTCATTTAGTGTATTTGGTAGAGAAGAATTTTTAATAAAACTTAATAAAAAAAAAAATTGAAAAAATAATATTTTATTAAATAAAGAAGAAATATATAAATGGTTGGACGCAACTTTCAGAAGTGGTTAACTAAATTAAAAAGAGTAAGTTTTGATTAATTATTTTATATAAAAATATACATTTTTTTTTTTTTTTTTTTTTGAAGGGATATAAAAATATACATAAATATTTGGAGTGCTAGATGCCTCGAGCTCTCAGATAGAATGGTCTTTAACAAGTGGTCTGCAGTACAACCAGGAGTCGATGTTTACTAAATTACTAGGCTTTTCATCGCCCTCATCGAGTCATCAATCATCATCAATTGTCTTTTTCACCTTGAACATTGACGCTCACGACCCACGACCACGACCACGACCACACCTTTTCTAATTCTTATTTCTTTGTTATTCAAAGATGTTCTGCTTGGTAATGATTAGAACCACATTGTTCAATATGGTACACACGTCAACAAGCAATCTTCAAGTGTATTTCGTTTAGGTGTGGTAAAAAAAAAAAAAATTACAGTACATATATTATAATTATATTATTGGCCGAAATTTAATTCAAAATTTTTATAAAAAAAATGAGAAAGTAAAATTAAATTTAAACGCTTGAAAAACTATAGCACATATGCGATAGCCTTTATAGAGAGACTATTTATTTTATTGATGTTTTAGAGTATTCTAACGTACATTTCTATTTTCCAATTGTTCTTCGTTAGGATACAGATTTTTTACAGCCCGTCCATTTATTGAGATAAGTGTGCTCTATAAGAGTTCTCTCATATTTTTTACCTAAATTACTAACAATCTGAACAAAAAAATTCTGTTTATTGGGATCCTTTCCATCAAGCCAGTCAGATAGTGTTTTTTTTTTTTTTTTTCTAGGTGACCGAATGTAGTGTAATTAAATGCAAAAACTCCTGACAAGTGGAATAAGATGACTTAGAGTACAAGCAGCAACTTTCTTTAGATTTTCTTTAAATTCAAGGAACCAAACTACTTTTGCTCTCTTATTCAAATAAAATTCATAATAGTTTCTCTTTTACTTTTCCTATATCTTTAAATATTATTTCAAATAAATGATAGAGGAAAGAGAGAAAATAAAGAGCTTTTTTCAAATAAAATAATGGTAAGACAACCAAATGTACTACCCTAAATTTAGGGAACATGAAGATAGTTTGTTGCACGAAACTTTTTAGGAATTTTTCTTACATTTAGAGAATGTGAGGTTTAAGAAATTTGTTATGAGTGCTCTTAAAATTTGACTAGCAACAAGAAAACAAGCTTTTCGTCCCATTTTTTGTTATTTAACTTCAGCAAAGTACTTAAAATTAGGAGTGCACATGCAGGCGAATATTGATCACATGCATCCACTATCCGCACGTGCGGATACAAATGCGGTTTGCAAAAACCACTAGTCGCATATGCGGATACGGATAGTGGTTTTAAAGTATGCGGATACGGTTAATAATTACATTCGCATACCCTTTATATATACATATACACTATATTTTATATTGTACAACAAGTACTATAGATTGTTTAGTTGGTTGTGTTGTTTTCTCGTATAAAATTTTGACAAAAAAACGAAAGTAATGTAAAATCAATATATTTTCAAAACATTAGGGCTTAAAAAAATTCAAACAAGCTCAAAACACTACAAATCTACCAAAATTATTTTCAAAATTGTTTAAAATACGCCCTAATAGAAACTCAAAGAAAGTTCAAAAGACTAAAATATGTAAAAAAACTCAATATCTAATATGCAGATAACGAATGATAACCGTATTTAATAACCATAACCGTGCGAATGCAGTTAGTAAAAACATAATACGGATATGGATACGGATACTTAACAATGCTATTTTTATTTTACGGATGCGGCTACAAGTGTTGCAAATAAACATATCCGCATATACCCTCTACTTAAAATGCTTTCAAAGGCACTTCTCTACCAATCTTTAACACGAATATAATAAATGCCACAAGAAGTCATATGGTGTGTATTTCCTCTCGTTTTGATTGAACTTTGATATCCATCAACGAGTAACTTATTCTATTCTTCTCACGCTCAGAACCATATATAACTCAGAAAATTGTCCAACATAAAGTACAGGACATGGTCACATGCATAAGAAAATGGAAGAAGATAATGTGTTTAAGCAAATAAATTAAGGAAAAAATATTAAAAAGCCCCATCAACTAACAACGATTTTAAAATAGCCTTATAAGTTTTTGCAAGTTCACTAATATGACCCATCAAATTACCAAAGTGTGCGAAAAAGGCCACTTTTGTCGAAATATTTCTATAATACCCGCATTTTCTTAAAAAAAATATATTATTATTATTATTATTATTATTTAAGAAAAAAAAAGATAAATGTAAAATCTATCAATGTGGTTGGCTTAAATTACAAATCACTCACTACGGAATAAAAAATAATTCAAAGGTCTTCAAAGTAGTCAAAAAATAACAATTTAGTCATTGTAGTCAAATTCTGTCAAAATATTTGACAGCATCTGTAGTGTTAACGTTAATATCAATAAAAATGATGACATATTTCACTCTTACTAAAAAAATTTAATTAAAATTTTTTCTTTTTTTTATTTATTTAGTTAAAAAACTTTATTTTTTAAAGTTTTTAATTTCTTTAACTTTTTAGTTTTTTAATAATAGTTTTTTTTTTTAATTTTTTTAATTTTTTTTTCAAAAAAAAGTTTTTTTTTATTTGTTTTTAGTTTTTAAGAAAATAAGGGTATTATAGGAATATTTCGACAAAAGTGGCATTTTTTGCACACTTTGGTACGTAGTTTGATGGGTCACATTAGTGCACTTAGAAATTCAATGGGCTATTTTAAATTGGCTGTTAGTTTAGGGAACTTTTTTTATATTTTTTCCATAAATTAAAAAAGATAATGTGAAAAATATAACGAATATGATTTTCGGTTATTGGCACAGAATTTTGCAAGTTGTCCCTAAGGGGTAGCTCAATCGATTGGGGATCACGCTTTATGAAGCGAAGGTCACTAGTTTGAATCCCCCTTCCCTCTCTTATATGGACATGTAAAAAAAAAAAGAATTTGGCTAGTTTACGATAAAAGAGTTACCTAAGGAAAGGTCACATGCATGCCTTAAAGACAAAATAATAATAATAATAATACAAATTGAAAATTGTCGAAAATAATTTACGAGGTGTCAGGTGTGGAAATATGTGAATGACTAATGCTCCGTTTGTTCCTGTGTAAAATGGTTTCCAAAAAATGATTTGGACATTTTCTGATGCTCGGTGGGGGTGAAAAAAATAGTCAACCGTAAAATGATTTCAGTTTAATAAAAAATGCTTAATAAATTTCAAAAAATGATTTACGCTTTTTAAAAGCGTAAATCATTTTCTCCAGACAGAAGACGGAGTCGACCTTCACGCTCACGCAGTCAACCATTGCCGGAATCCGGCAACCATCGCCGGATTCCGGCAATACTTTGCCAAATTTCCGGCCATCTGGCCAGGATCCGACAAGCCATATTCCTGTACTGGTCGGAATCTGAAAATTTTTGTCGGAATCCGGCAATGTGTCAGTTCTGGCTAGATCCGATTGGCTTCCAGCTAACTGGCCGGATCCGGCCATTTCGGCCGGAATCCAGCAAGGAGGTCGGGAATCCAGCCACTTCAAAAATAATTTTTTAAAATAATTCAAATTTTAAAAAATATGATTATTGTTAGTCAATGTGTATATCTTAATTAAACATAATTTTTTAGTTTTTTTTTTTAATTATTTTACATTAATATTTTAATGTTGTGAATAAAAATTAATTTTTATAAGTTAATATGTTTGAATGAAAATATAAAAAAATATTTGTGATTTTCCGTACGCGCCAAACACCGAAAAATATTTTCGACATAAAATATTTTCTTAAAAACTGATTTCCTAAAAAATATTTTATAACAAAAATCATTTTACACCGAAACAAATGGAGCATAAGATGCTAATCGTGTTATATGCTTCAAAACGTAGGAAGAAAATGGCTGCAAGAATTATGCTAATTAACAGTAGTGTACAATATCCACCATACAATGGGTATATTCATTATCTCAAAGTGATAGACAACAAGTTATGCAGCATATGAGTGCATGGTCCTGATCGATGAGAAGAATATATAGCCTAAGACAAGGTTAGAATCACACAATGATTCTCACAAGGCTGTAACTTAACGCAGTGATCAGTGGCCTTCTTCTGTTTGATGGGTTTGGCAGGGAGGCCGAATATATATGGGAAAAAGGAAAAGAAAGAAGAAAGAAGAAGAAGATGTATACATAGATGAGATTCGCTTTGTAGCCCTACTTAAGGATCACCCAGATAACATAAAGGTCATTTTGCTACTGAACTACCGTACTAGAAAGTTTATCTAGTGAACCCCTCCCCAAGTTCGATCGCTCGTAGTTAGCTAGGTCAGACTTAACTAATTGTTCATTCATGTCACCCGTGCGTTCGATTGAAGCTTATTATTATTATTATTTATTTTCATTACGCCTTTATCTCTTAATTTCTAAACCCCAAGGAATCGATCTCTCAAAAGTTATATATCCTCTCAATCCGATTAGATTCTTTTAACACTATTAATTAACTCTTTGTAACAAGTTTAATTATTCACTTGTTATTAATTGATTTCTGGGATTTGGATTACAGAATTGTAAATGAAATTGGAATAAAAATGGAAAGAAATGATGAATTATGGAAGAATTGGAAGAACAATGTAAGAAATAAAATTTGATGAAAGAAAATTACAAAATGAAATGGACTCTTTGAGATATCTGGTCTCTAGAGCATTCGAAGTGCTCAGCCTCTAGTTTACCACAGTAAACAAATTACTAATCTCATATCCTCTACAATTAGACTAATGGCCTTTATATACACATAACTCAGACCCATTATTACTAAATGTAAACTAAGCTCAACCCACTAATGCTCCGTTTGTTTCGGCGTAAAATAATTTTTAGAAAATAATTTCGGCATTTTACGGTGTTTAGTAGGGGCGAAAATAATAGTCAACAGAAATCATTTTCAGTTTAACCGTAAAAACTTCTTTAATTTTTGAAAAAATATTTACGGTTTTGAAAACCGTAAATCGTTTTTCAAAATTAAACTCTTCGTCTTTTCACTCACGTTTGATATTCGACTGTCGGAATTCGGCAATAATCGGTCGTTGAAATCTAGCCGGCGTCGGAATCCGGCCACGGGACCCGCCGGCCCCGGAATCTGGTGACATCCTGTCACCGTTGCTGAAGCCAGCGGACCAGATTTCAACCATGGACAGAAGCCGGCCGAATCCGGCCGGATCCATCCGTTGATCCGGCCAGATCTAGACGGATCTAGCCATTTATCCGGCTGGATCCGGTCAAAATGGCCTGAATCCAGCTGGCTCTGGCCAGATCCGACCGGATCTGACCAAAATGGCCAGGATCCAGCCGGAATTTGGCCATTTTGGCCGGATCCGGCCAAATCTGCTCGCCGAAATCCGACAACGGCGACAGGACGTTGTCAGATTCCGGCGACAGTCGCCTACTAAGGTCAAAGCCCACTTATCTAATACACTCATTACATAGAAGTACTATATATAATTTGCATGCTTCTTGACTTGTGTTAAAATAATAATAATAATAATAATTAATAAAAAAATAAAAAATCAGTGCAAAAATGTATTATCAAAGGTACGTATTTTAAGAAATAGTTTTTTTTGTTTTATCAAAAAAAAAAAAATTAATGAGAAAATCAAGATAGTTAATGTTTTTTTTTTTTTGAAAAGATCTTGTTTTAGAGTTTATTTTTACTCTCTCTCTCTCTCTCTATATATATATATATATATAATTTGGAGGAAGAATTATAATTTTGTAAAGGTTTCATCAAAAAATTGAATGGAATTCATACAAAATTGTACAAAATGATCAATTTGATACAAGAGGCGTTACGATATATCGATCACGAGAAACAATTTTAAGATAATTTTTATACCCCGAAAATCAATTTGATACAAGCCTTAATCCCAATTACCAATTAATAATTTTTCATCTATTTTATGGACAGACAACCAATTAAGATCAAGGTTTTGTTCTTTCTAAGTATGAACACTATATATACCTAATCCGATTTTTTTAATAAAATAATAACCATAATGTTAGAGAATATATTTCTTATATTGAGAGGAAATATAGTATACTGATCTTGTACGTTACATTCATTTTATAAGGTTGATTGTAATTAGGTTTGATGGTAATCAAATCAATTAGATTTAATTACCATTCTTATTGATCTCAATTCTCCTATAAATATGAGTATTCTATATTATAAAACAATTAAAGAATAAAAGCATAATGTAATCATTTGGGCTTTATCTTGTGGACATACGTTATAGACCGAACAATGTAAAATTCTTTATATTCTTATTTTATTATTTCCACATTTTATCTTTAGTTTTCCATTCAATTATGTTTTCTATTGAAAATAAATATTGACTTCTAATTTAACCAAGTGTGTGTGTGTTTGTGTGTAACAAAATATTTTAAATGCAGAATTTAAAGAAGACAAGATATTTGTTACGAAGTGGAAACTTTGTGAAGAGAAAAACCACTCCGAGGCAGCCAAACTCAGGAAATCCACTATCCAAAAACAAAGCTAGTTACAAGACACTCGTACTTACATACCCTTATGCAGTAGTCATACCTTTAACTCTGACACGAAACCCATTGTGAACGCTTCCTAACCAGATTTTTCACCTAAAGGGGTTTTTGATGGATTCCTTTACCTTAGGGCCGACCTCTAAGATAGACTTCACACGAACAATTGAGCACACACCGGCAACGGCTTGAGAGCTAGCAAATCTTTAATTCTCCTTAAACACCCTCTCTAAGCACTATGGAATTCACTATCGAATTCTGTACAAAACACAAGCTTAGGGCCCTCTATTTGTAGGCTTACACGAAACTTAAAACTGCTGAGATTCAGGCTCTGGCTGGCGAGCGTCCGGACTGAAGTTAGCCTAGTTCGGACGGTTTTTTACGATATCCTTTCAGAAACAGTGCAATTCTATCTTTATCAGGTTTACGTCTGGACTGTTTGACCGAGCGTCTGTAAGGTCTTCGTTAAAATCCTTTCCTCGTTCATATGGAACTCTGGAATATTCTGAAATATTGGACATCGTTCGGACGTGTTGTCATGTTGTCCGGACGGCTTGCAGAGACTTCCCAAACAGTGTCGACTTTTGAGATCCAACTCCTTGTTGCATACTGATCGACCTAGCATCCAGACGATGTTGCTCTGATGTCTGGACGTCTTCATCATTATCTGTTGGACACTGTGGGGCGTCCGGACACCTTCAAAGACCCGTCCAGACGGTTGCACAGAAACCGACTGTGTTTGTCTTGAATTTTGCAAGGACTCTTCATGGACATCTTAAAGAGGCTTGTGATAAGATATTATCTTTGATTTGATCATTTTCTTAATACATGAAGATTCTGAATTGAAAGCCGACAATCCTGTTAAAACAGAAACATTACATAAAGTGTTTTTGTTTTATCCAGAATGTTGCCAATTAAAAAACTAACAAACTCCCCCTTTGGCTATTTTGGGACAAAAACACTTGACTGGTTTGGAAATACATTTTCGGTCTAAATACGAAATAAACCAAACCAAAAAATACTCCCCTTTTTTGTCACACAATGACAAAGGATAAACAGAGTATTAATTAAACCATAAGTGTTTAATAATTACACAAAATGTCAGCACGAATTTAAAATTGTTCGATAACCAAAACAAGACTGAACATAACATAAAAAAAAAAACTCAATCATCATCATCATGCAGCTTTGGATGATGATATTTCAAGCACTCCCTTATGTCGATATGGCTATACTCAACATGCTCTCCTATTAGATTGACTTCCCGCTGGAGAGTTGACATAGAAGTCATAAGCTCTGCAAAAGCAGCTTCAATGTCAAAAGAGGGAGGCACAACCTGAGATGATGATGCAGATGCTGTGGGGAGATCTGGTGGAGCCTGAGGAACAGCGCCTTGCTGGGCATTAGACTTCATGAGAGTCTGTATGCCAAGGGGATCTGGAATCTGTGAGCAGGTCTCCGAGTCTGAAATATTTGTCACGACCTGAAGGCAGATTTGAGTGATCAAACACCCAAAAGATAGACTCGTGTTCTTCTCATCTCGAACCTGGAGCATAGTGTGCAAGATGTGCTTGTACAGGCAAAAAGGAGTCTGCATCACAATAGCATAGAGAAGGGTGGCCTTCTTGAGGGTAAAGGGTAAGCTCACTCCGACGAGCTTGAGGCCAAAGATTAGTCACCACAATCTTTGCTAAAAATCGGTGCATAGGAGCAAAAGCACCGATGTTAATCTGGGGGTGGGACTTGTCTTCTCTCTGGGGTCTCGTCCCAAAGAAGTTATGCAAGAAATCAATGCTGGGAGCCTCATCAGGAAAAGGAACTTCGGAGACTGGTAACACAGGCACTCCGATCACAACACTGATAAACTATGGATCAATCTGTATCTGCTGTCCTCTAACCATGGTCTACATAATGAGTCCTCTATCATCCTCTTGGATGATGATCATGTTGCCATAGAACTCCCGTACCAATCTGGGAAAGGCCGGGCAGGCACAATTGTACAAATACTCCCAGTGGTTCTCTATTAGCATCTAAGCGATGGGGAGCAGAACTGAATCTCTCAGATCTGCGGGGAGAAGATTGCACTCGGATAGGACTTGTTGTGATCGCATGCGATGCAATCTGTCAGCAACTGACTCTTCAGTTCTTTGTTTGACATGGGGAGGAGAGTTGTCGGAAGACATAATTCCTAGACTAAAAGAAATCACAGACAGAAATTCATGAAAGCTTTAATTCCTGTTAGTCCAAAAAAAAAAAAGGGCATTATAACGGCTGTAAAATGGACTATCTAGAAATTACAACATCAAGAAAACACAACCCAAACAATATGGAGAACAAACTATGCATAATCTTAACCCAAATAATAACATATTTTGAGGAATAATACATATTAAACTCAAAATAATAGAAACCCAAAAACAACCTATTTTAAGCATAGAAACTGAAAATAAAATAGTAAAAGAGTATTAAAACGTACTTGGGGTGGAGATAAATTGCAAAGATGACACGTGCACTTGAGAATTTTGCATAAAAAGCACAGAATAAATGCACAGCACGACAAAAAGAACCAAAAGGGGCGAATGAGAAGGCTGCGGCGCGGGGAGAATGAGATTTAATCCTACAGGGTTCACCGTCCGAACAGAACTTAAGTGACGTCCGGACGTAGTGCCATATAGAGATCGCAAAAACACGCTCGCCTGGACTAGAAGAATTGACGTCCGAACGAATCAATCGTATCATCCGAACAACCAGAATCATTGTTCGGACATACAGGAGCACCGTCCAGACGTCCCGAAATACACCATCAGGACGATTCACACAAAAAAATCTAAAAAGAGAGGAAAAAGAGCAGAAAAATATTTCCCAAGTAATTTCCAGAGCACGCATGTATATAACAATGATATCTCAGTTCAATTAACATTTCAAAAATATGTCAAGATATAATTGAGAGTTAAGTTTTAATAAGCACAAGAATTTCCCTGCAGAAAGACATTTTTCAATAGAAAACTTAACTCAAGCAATGCGTATGTGTGTTAAGGCTTTCTCAATAAGGTATGAAGTTCACTGATATGATTTAAATCACCCGAATTTTTCAAAGAAGAGAGAAAAATCAATGTTAGATCAGTCAAAAGCCAAACCTTATTATGCTAAGGCCTAGTTACCTTCATCTGATACACTCCCCCTAAGCTGCAGCACTTTTCTTTTACTATGTCCTTTAGTAACCATCTATTTCCGCAATGATGTGGTCACTGACTGTTTCTTTAGGGACAAGATTAAGAACAGATTTATAGCATAAGTAGTGATCTTTTTATTTATCCATTTTTATTCAGTTTTGAATTCTTTTTATCACTTGGTGCTATAACGTAGAAAGAATGCCAGAATTTATGGGTTCTAGGTTCAACTAGCAAGTTGGTCAATTTGACCATCTTAGCACAAAAAACCTCTCTAAAAAAAATCTAGAAGTTAAAAGTCAGAGGAGAGACAAAAATACCTTAGGGGAGCCTTGGATAGTGCATAATTTTCCTCGCAAGAGAAAAACATCTATCTAGTATGGATGCCACTGGGAAACTTCACAGATATCAAGGAAGAACTCTCAATTATATAAAGGCAAATGAATAAATGCATCAGAAAATGAGACATCAATTAAACATACATAAGATATCTGGAAACTCATATAATGGAACAACAAAGCTCTGCATCCTTCATACCATCCCCTTTTTTTTTTTTAAAAAAAAAAAAAAAAAGATAAACAACAAACATGCTTTATAATAAAAAGGATAGTATTGAACAAACATGTAAGGTAGAAACAAACCTGACCTCAGGGAGAGGTTTGAGAGTAATAAGATAGAAAAACAGCCGCTTGACGTGCTTTTACTATCATCCCTATTTAATACCTGCAGAATTTCCTCAAGACAACCCAAGAGAGAATATAGGGATAGAAATGATGGTTCCAAAACAACATGCAAAGTTTTTATAAGATAATAAAATAAAATAAACTATACAAGTGTACCTGTCATGCTCTAGGATTTAGGAACCAAAATCCTAGGCATGTGTGACTTTACCTACTAGGTAGGTCTGCTCCCCCTCGGGGAGTGGGTGTCCTCATCTTTGTCCTGTCCTTCCTTCTTTAGTTTGCATGAAAGAACTGACAGGAGAATTTCCTTCATAATAGATTTTGCTTTTTGCAATCTTCTATTTTTCCAAATACAGCTTTTTGGGAACCCAAGTCTTTTTTGCTTGAATAGGTTTCTGCAGCTGCTGATGCCTTGGAGTATGATTTCTGGGCTGAGATCTATCCTGGCTGGGTGACTTAGATGGAGAACACTTAGGTTTGACATGACTGCTAACTCCACATTAGTGACACATGGGAGTTTTAGGAGCCTGCCACTTTTTCTTCCTTTGAATTTGCCGATGTGGGCAGTTAGGTCTGATGTGCCCTAGCTCGCCACAGTGATGGCATGTGAGAGGCTTTCTTCTGATAGGAAGCTTGGCCGGAGGCTAAGGGATGATAGGAACTTCCCCTTCCATAACAACTTTTCCTTTATCCACTCTTGGGGGTGGAGATTCGGGAATAACTGGCTTCACGAAAATGGTCTTGGAGGTAGAAGGAGTATCATAAATAGAGGGAGGAACATACCCAAGTCCGGTCTTGTTAGTTGGGCACTTCTGAATGGAGAGCATGTGAGTGAGCTTCTCGTATGAAACTCTCTCTAGATGCAACTGTGTCTCCAGTAGCCTATCTTCTAAATCATTGATCTTTATGAGCATAAAGGTTTTCTCTATCCTGAGGCTATTAAGCTCTAGTACTTGTTGTTTGTATTTCTCCCTCAGCTTTAGAAATTCAACATATTGAAGTTGATAGGCTAACTGCATATCTTCTTCTTCACTATTCTCAGAGTAATAGGACTACGAAGGCCAGGAATTTTTCTTCCTTAGGAGTTTCTTCTTCCTTCTCAGACTCATTGCTGAGAGTTCCATTAAAGGCTTTCCCTATTTGTTTCTTCAGATTTGCACATTCAGTCATGATGTGCCCAAAGCCTGAACATTTGAAGCACTAGGGACCCCTCGAATCTTTCTTCTCTGCTTCTTCTGTATCAGTTGTGTGGGGAGCCTTCCTTAGTCTATCAAAGAACTTCTTCTTGAATTTATTATTCTTCATAAAATGCTCGATGTTCTTGGCTAACATTGCCACTGCATCTTCATCAATATTGGAGTCTTCGTCAAATGAGACTCTTGATTTCTTCTTGGATACCTTAGATGCCTTGAGGGCAATTGTCTTTACCTTTCTGACCGGAGGTAAGGAGTATTCATATGTCTGAAGAGATCTTGCCAGCTCTTCAATCTTCATCTCCTCCAGATCTTTGCTTTCTTCTATTGTTGTCACCTTAATCTTAAAATACTCAGGCAAAGATCTTAGCATCTTCCGAATGAGTTTTACATCTGAGATTTGCTTCCCAAGACTCACCATCGAGTTTCTTAGGTCGCTAATCTTAGTGTAGAACTCTCCGAAGGTCTCTTCTTCTAGCATCTTAATTTCTTCAAATTTAGAAATTAACATTTAAAGTTTGGCAGATTTTACCAGTTTTGTGCCTTCATATGTTGTTTCTAGAATTTGCCATGCATCTTTAGCAATTTCACAATTTGAAATTCTTGCGAATTCAGATAGTGAAAGTGCTTGACATAGTGCATGGAGGGCTTTATCTTTGGAAAGCCTTGCGCTTGTTTGAATAACAGTAATTTCGTCTGTTTCTTCTGGTTTAATCCAACCTGTTTCAACAATTTTCCAGAAGTCAATAGATTTTAAAAAGAAGCGCATTCGGGCTTTCCAATAGCCATAGTTCGTCTCATCAATGGGCGGAACATAATTAAGATTTTGAGACATAATAAAAAAAAACAGAAGTTAAAAGGATACATTCAAGAAATAAATCTAAAAACAGAGTGTACCAAGCTCTGATACCAATTGAAAATAAATATTGACTTCTAATTTAACCAAGTGTGTGTGTTTGTGTGCAACAAAATATCTTAAATGCGAAATTTAAAGAAGATAAGATATTTGTTACGAAGTGGAAACTCTGTGAAGAGAAAAACTACTCCGGGGCAGCGAAACCCTGGAAATCCACTATCCAAAAACAAAGCTAGTTACAAGACACTCGTACTCACATATCCTTATGCAGTAGTCATACCTTTAACTCTGACACGAAGCCCATCGTGAATGCTTCCCAATTAGATCTTCCACCTGAAGGGGTTTTTGATTGATTCTTTTACCTTATGGCCGACCCCTAAGATAGACTTCACACTAACAATAGAGCACACACCGGCAACGGCTTGAGAGCTAGCAGATCTTCAATTCTCCCTAAACACCCTCTCTAAGCACTATGGAATTCACTGTCGAATTTTGTACAAAACACAAGCCTAAGGCCCTCTATTTATAGGCTTACACGAAACCTAAAATTGCTGAGATTTGGGCTCTGGTTGGCGAGCGTCCGGACGGTTTTCTGCTATATCCTTTCAGAAACAACGCAATTCTATCTTTATCAGGTTTATGTCCGGACGGCTTGATCGAGAGTCCGGACGGTCTTCACTAAAATCCATTCTGCGTTCAAACGGAACTCTAGAATATTCTGAAATACTAGACATCATCCGGACGTGTTGCCATGTCTTCCGGACGGCTTGCAGAGACTTCCCAAACAGTGTCGACTTCTAAAATCCAACTCTTTGTTGAATACTGATTGACCTGGAGTCCGGATGGTGTTACTCTGACGTCCGGACGTCTTCATCGTTATCTGCTAGACACCGAGGGGCGTCTGAACGCCTTCAAAGGCCCGTCCAGAAAGTTGCACAGGAACCGGCTATTTTTGTCTTAGATTTTGCAAGGACTATTCATGGACATCTTTAAGAAGCTTGTGATCAGTTATTGTCTGAATACATGAAGATTCTGAATTGAAAACCGACCATCCTGTTAAAACGTAACCATTACATAAAGTGTTTTTGTTATATCCAGAATGTAGCCAATTAAAAAACTAACGTCTATCATGGTATCAGAGCTATAGGCTAACACCAGTGTCTGATCCAATAGCTTGTGAATTCTTTTTTATTCTATTTTATTGTCTTCTCATTGTCTTCTGTTTTTCCGCAAATTATTGTCATGTTCTTTTTTTTTTTTCCCTCACAAATTATTGTCAATTTCTCTATAGTCAGAACACCCCAAAGGTTTTACAATATGTTCACCACACCATCCATTTGGTTTGATCAATACCCTCTGTTTCTCTTCTTTTTCATTTTTTTCATTTTTTTTTATTATGTTTTGTCAAATAGTGGTTGCGTGAGTTAGAGATAAACTTTCTTCCAGCCTATGCCACTCGTGTCTTCTTTGTTGCAGTTCAATCAGAGGAGCTCAAAAAAAAAAAAAAAATCCAAGACAAATGATGCAATCCTAGATCTAAAAAGAGGCCAAAAAGTATGAAGATGTCATCTGAAGTGAGAAAAGAAGAAGAAGAGAGACCACCTTCTTACATGTTGATACCGGTGCCTTCATAGCAGGTTCAGTTCCACCAGGATCATCAGCATTCTCTGCCTCATGCCAGCTGCCTTCACCACCTCTGTGCGTCTTCTTCTCCGTTAATCCTCCACCATACAAGGCCACGCCTTTTTCACCACCATCCACAGCAGATTTATCCACCATCGATCCAGCTGTCCATGTCTTAGACCCGACACCTCCTCCTTCAGTTGTCCACGCCCAACACCGGCACCTTTTCCTCCAGTCATCAATGGCCTGTCTCCGATTTCATGCCCAGATTTGGATTCGATCAATGACCCAAGTAGGTTTTTACTGCTAGTCATTTCTTTTAGTTCGATCAACCTCACCAGTCTCCTCTTTACCTCCAGAAGCTCGAGCTGGCCTCATATGTTTGTTGAGAGCTCTTGACCTTTCTCCTTTACCCTAGGTTTCACATTGTTGTGGTTCTATTTTTTAGTTTGAACAAAAAAAAAATTAAAATAAAATAAAAGATCAGGGAAGATAAGTTGAAAACGAGAAAAGAAAAGAAAAGAAGAATTCTTGTTCAAGAAAAAAAAATTCAAAAGAGGCCAAGTTGCCCATATTATTTTGGCCCTTTGTTGGCTCATTATTTTGGTCATTGTTGGTCCAATTGTTGACTTAGACCCATCTTTTGGCCTTTGTGGTATTGTTTAAAACTTAGGCCAATTTCAACCCATAGTTGGCTATCATTTAGGCCTATAGTTGGACCACTTTTTGGCATTTGTAGTATTGTTTAAAACTCATGCCCTGTTTAACTCATAGTTGGCTTTGATTTTGGCTCATAATTTGCCTATTTACATTTGAGGGCGTATCTCTAATCACCGTCGCCGATCTCCTCCAGTCATCGCCATCGACTGTTGTCAATCGTTATCATCTCCAAAACGAAAAAGAAAAAGTTATTGTAAACTCAAGCTTCCAGAATCTTAGCTTGCACCTTGAGTTTGAGGGGGGTGTTAGAGAATATATTTCCTATATTGAAAGGAAATATATTATATTGATATTGTACGTTACTTTCATTTTATAAGGTTGATTGTAATTAGGTTTGATGGTAATCAAATCAATCATATTTGATTATCATTCTTACCTATATCAATTCTCCTATAAATAGAAGTATTCTGTATTGTAAAACAATCAAGGAATAAAAGCATAATGTAATCATTTGGGCTTTATCCTATGGACGTAGGTCATAGACTGATCCACGTAAAATTCCTTGTGTTCTTATTTTATTATTTCCGCATTTTATCTTTAGTTTTCCATTCAATTATGTTTTCTATCACAAAACGTTACAATAATAATAATACTAATAATATATGTAAAATTATTAGCATACAATATCATCATTATAATAAGAGGTGGGGTATAAACATATTCCTCAAATCTAATTGTAAGAACTCTTGTCAGTTTTCCACCACTTGTATTGAGATTATTATTATAATAATAATCATAAAAAAAAAAATCAATATAAATATTAGCATATAATAATAATAATAATAATAGTAATAATAATAATAATAATAATAATAATAATAATAATAATAATAATAATAATAATAATAATAATAATAGTAATTAATAGTATAAGAAGACGCGGGCGGGGTATCAGGATATATATCGCTGGCTACTTAAGTCCACTTCATGGTCTTGAAGGGGATGCCATCAACATCATTCTTCACATTCAAAAGCCGGATCTCTTGAAGGATTGGAACTTTGCTTCTATTATTTCGGATATCAACTTTTTCTTGCTTTCTTTTTATAGTTGGAAAGTTAGTAAAGTCTATAGAAATGTTAATGTTCGATCACATTTATTAGCTAGATGTGCTGCTTCCAACATAGTGTTTAGAAGCATTCCCAATTGATTTCTCATTCTCTCTTCCATTTGGATCAAGAATAGAGAAGATCCCCTTTATCTCATTGGTTCGGCTAATTAGTCAATCGCCTAAGACTTCAATGAAATAAGGCCGAGATATGATACGTTTACAATTTCTGTACAATTCTTGTACAACTCTGAAAAATTAAAATTGACTTCTAATATAAACAAGTGTGTGTGTGCACTAAGTGTTAACAAAACAATATCAATGCGGAATTTAAAACAACACAAGAATTTTGTTAACGAAGTGGAAACTCAATATAAGAAAAACCACTCTGGGGCAGCCAAACCCAGGATATCCACTACTCAGAAGACAAGACTAGTTACAAAGTAGTAGCACTCACATACCCCTGATGCAGTGGTCGTACCTTGCACTATAACGTGTCACCTAACACGTACGCCTCCCAACCAAGTCTCTTACCTGAAGGGGTCTTCAATGGAATCCTTTACCTTAGGGTCAACCCCTAAGATAGACTTCAGATCAGAGTAGCAACAGCACACACAACAACGACTTCAGAGAGACTAACTCAGCACAATAATCTTATAATATAACTCTCTAAGCACTAAGGAATTCAATACCGAATTTTTGCTGTTATCAAGCCTAGGGACCTCTATTTATAGGATGCAGGTTCAAATGAGGATCTGGCTTAATAAAACCTAGGCGCCGTTTGGATGGTAGTCATAGGGCATCCGAATGAACAACTGTACGATTGACTTTCCAAAATTTCGTTGAAATTCTTTCCTAATTTGAGCCGCGTCCGGATGGTGTTGCCCTGTCGTCCGGACGATTGCACTTTTGCTGCACACAATTTCCATATTAAGGCTTCTTGTGTTCGGACTAAAGGAATGGTCGTCCGGACGATTGATCTGATGCACGCAATTTCCATATCTGATGCCCGCGCGTCTTTACCATGAAGACTGGCGTCCGGACGTCTGGATTTTGAATGCGATACTTGCCTTATGTATGAGCACGTCCGGACGGGAATCCACATCGTTCGAACGGCTGCAGCGATCTTCCCATATCTGTGTTTTGGAAGGAAATCCTATAGCTGGTCAAACACTGAGTGTCGTCCGGACGTGCTGCTAAAACGTTCTGACGGATGCAAGCTGGAACAGTTCGAAGCTTCTTAACACAGAGGAAGGTCCGGACGGAAAGTTCTCATCGTCCGGACGGATGATGCTTTGGACAGTTGGGCGTCCGGACGGTATATCACGTCGTTCGGACGGATGTAGGGGATCCGATTTTTCTGACTGTAAAGAATCTTCTGGAAGCACTCTGAACAGCGGAATCATTGTTTAAAAGCATCATTACAAAGAAGTGATTTTGTCCAACAGAATGTGGCCAATTACAAACTAACAAACTCTAACAATTTTTTTTAAGATCAACCATTAGATATGGAAGACCCACATGCAGAAAAACAGATCCAATGGTTAGTTTGAAAAAAGTTATTGGAGTTATACAAAAGTTGAGTCAAGAGTTGTACAACAATCATTTTCCAATAAGGCCCTAATTAAATATAATTAAATTTTGTTTACCAAAAAAATCTTTTAAAACCCCAATTATGGTAAAATTGTTTGTCAATACTCTTTAATTAAGACTCAATTATGAAAAAAAAATAAAAAAAT